>NW_028255304.1:0-55454 GCF_964263255.1 Lissotriton vulgaris
TGGAGCGGCCGCCATCTTGTCTCTCTGTGGGATCGAGAGACAAGAGGTGGAAAAAAAAAAGGTGTAAATGAATGAAAGGGGTAAGGCAGACCCCTCCTGAACCCCTAGGATTGATGAGGGGGCTATTAAAGTTCCCTGCGGGGCAAAAGAAAAAAAAATTGCGATTTTTCGTGGTAAAGGTGCTTCCTGGTACGTTAACTGGGCAGCTAACCGGCAGCGTAACGGGAGTCCGACATATTGTGTTTTTTGAACGTTTGTGATATGTGCACGTGTGGATTTTGTCTAATTAAGGTTAAAAAAATATATATATATCTTTAAGCGTGTTCTGGCGCGCTTACGTTTTGGGTTTGGTTTGCGCTGCAGAGACGATACGTCACTGTTATGCGATGCATCATGAGGCGTCTCACGGGCTACGTGATACGTCACTTAATAAAGAATATATTTTACAGCTATAGATATTAGCTTTTAAAAAACCAATGAAATTCACAGAAAAAACCATAGGTTATAGACCATATATAGTTAGGAATTTGCATTTACAAAACCTTGAAAATTCACTGAAAAAACCATAGGTTATAGACCATATATAGTTAGGGATTAGCATTTAAAAAACCTTATTTTATTTGCACAAAACCATTGAAATTCCATATATAGTTAGTTGCACTAACTATATATCGCGGACCCGCAATCCACTGCTAATGATGTCACATATTACATCATTCATGACATGGTCAGTGACATCACTGATAACATCACTGATGACATCTCAAATGACATCACTGATGACATCACTGATGACATCTCAAATGACATCACTGATGACATCACTGACATCTCATTTGACATTACTGATTACATCACTGATGATATCATTTATGTGATAATACATCTTCAGACTCTAATATAACCTTAGATACACTCAGTGTAAACAGGCACTCACAGACTGTCACACATCCATGGAGTTACTCACACACCTAGTCAGTCATGCAAAGAATCAATCACATCTCCATTTCCTCAACTATACAGTTATACACACCTTACTTATTCAAATATATACTAACACATATTTACTCTCTTATACAATCCTTGATACAAGTTCACAATGATTCATACAGCCACTCTCACATTCACTGGCTCTTATGTTCAGTTATTTATATATGTCAACTCTCACATGGAGTGTGTTTTACATATGTACTTACTTTGACATGTAGCACTGAGATATCCATTCACTCACCAATATACTCATGCACACAGTCAACTGTTCATACAGCTGTTTCTACATGCACTTTTGAACCCATACACCTAGGGAATCAACTGCTCACACATCTATGCACAGATTTATACACCTCCCAGCCACCCACACACATACTCAGTCTCCCATACAAATACTTGGGCAACCATTCAATAACCCATATAGTTTCTGATATAGCTACTGATTTAAACATGCAGCAGTTTACAGAACAACATAAATAAGAATTGCCAAATTAAGACACTTTAATCACTAACCCATGCACTCAGTGTGACACATTTAATCATTCTCTCATACAGTCAGTCATGCACCTACTAAATCCTTCATCCAGACACTTATACATCCACTCATTCTTCAATATGTAAGACATATTTTAACTTTACAGAAACATACAGTCACTGGGTGTTGTCATCAGTGATGTCATCAGTGATGTCATTTGAGATGTCATCAGTGATGTTATCAGTGATGTCACTGACCATGTCATGAATGATGTAATATGTGACATCATTAGCAGTGGATTGCGGGTCCGCGATATATAGTTAGTGCAACTAACTATATATGGAATTTCAATGGTTTTGTGCAAATAAAATAAGGTTTTTTAAATGCTAATCCCTAACTATATATGGTCTATAACCTATGGTTTTTTCAGTGAATATATATATATATATATATATATATATATATATATATATATATATATACACCTACTGGCGGTCGCCAGTAGGTATATATAGTTAGGATTTTTTTCCTATGGGATTTCTGAAAATTCTATGTCGAATAATTTTGGCGTTTGTGGACGGAATTGGCTGAAACTTTCAGGAAAATGGCACATTTTGTTTCTGAGCAGCCCCCTGAAAATGTGGGTGGGTTTCATCAAGGGGGGGCCGAGAAAAAAGGGAGGTCCCAAAACGCGTTTTTCCCATTCATTTTTCCATAGGGCGGTTGGAATCACTTTTAGCTCGAACGGCTGAATGGATTTACTCGAAACTTGGCAAAATTGTAGATATGGTTTGCCCGACGTGCCTTTGCTATGTCTCAATACATGTGGTCCAGTGGATTTTGAGAAATTAACGTTTTAAAAAACAGATATATCTGTAACAGCGCTCCGGTTAGCGCCCCGGTTCGCGTACCTGACGCGTAACGGAACTTCGCGAAGCTGATTGGCTTTCCGGTGTCTGTCAACATTCTAAACAGTCCGGAACGGCCGCCATCTTGTCTCACGGTAGGATCGAGAGACAAGAGGTGGAGAAAAACAAAGGAGGAATTTATTGAAAGGGGGCAAGGTAGACCCCTCCTGACCCACTAGGATTGATGAGGGTGATATTAAAGTGCCCCGCTGGGCAAAGAATAAAAAAAAAAAAAAATCGCGATTTTTTGCCGTAGAGGCGCGTCCCGGTACGCGAACCGGGTAGCTTACCGGCAGCGTAATGGGAGTTCGCCATTTTGTGTTTTGGATACATTTTATCACAAGAGTGAGGAATAACAATGTGGGAAATGGGTATAAGGGGGCACGGGAGACATATTTTGACCCCCTAGGTTTTCTGAGGGTAGCTGAGGAGGCTCATATATGTAGAAAAAAAAAATTATTTTTTCGCGCGGTTAGCTGCCGGTACGCGAACCGGGTAGCGAACCGGGAAGTGAACATAAGTGAAAATTAGTGAAAAAAGGTACATTTGAAATTTAAAAAAAGTAATTATAGTTAAGGTAGCTCTGAAAAGAGCTTTTGGGTTCTTTGTAAGTTCTAGGTACTTATAAGTAGGTACCAATACACAGTCTTAAATTTTGTATGAAAACTCTGTTTCCCTCATCTGAGAAGTGCACACCATCTCCTCTGTAGATATCTTGCATGTAATAACGCAAGTTATTGTTGTAGATGGCGCCCATTCCATGGTCTCTCATATAAGCTGAAACAGACTTATTTACATGTTTCCTCGCTTTCTCAATTTGTGGACAAATTTGATTGGACCACCTCCATTTCTGTCTTTGGCATATATTGGAATATACCAAGGCAGTTTGAGGGAAAAGTGCCATTAATTGCTCAAAGGTGTCCTTTAAGAGCATTTCCAGACCTACCCCAGTCAAAGTGCCCAAATCATTTCCTCCACAGTGCACTATTATGAGGTCAGGGTTTGGCAAATGTAAAAAGGTTTTCACCAATGGTATCAATTGGTGACATCTCAATCCTCTATGGCCAATCCATTTGATTTCCACATTTTGTAAATTGAGGTTGTGTAAATTTCTGTTATCAGCATACCTGTGAGCTCAGTGGATGTAACTATGTCTAACAATCCAGACAGAAAACATGGTGAGAGGAGGTTCTGCTGCAGTCAGATGAAGTGTGGGAATGAAATGGCAGTTGAAACAGTAGGAGTTTGTAAAGAAAAAAACTGTGGAGTTTCAGTGCTAATGATTCAGTAGCAGTGATTGGTGGATTTCCATTACTGAAAACAGAAAGTTAGGGTGCATGGATGTGTTCTTTGAAACATGTAATTTGAATTGTTAAGAAAACATAATTTTAAGAAAGATTGCAGTGGATTAGCAGGTTTACTGAGAGTTCAGAGTTCATTTGAAACATTGTTGTGTGAACTTGTAAACATGAGAGGTCTGGCAGGAGGTAGTTGCTATGGAAAAAGGCCAGAAAGGGCAGAGGGGGGAAGTGTGTTGATTTGAAAAAAGTGAGGGAAGAGTTTTGATTGGGTCACATGAGAGATATGTGTGATGAATTTCAGCATTTCAGTGCCTTTGTTGGTTGCAGCCTCTGGAGTGCATACCTTTTGCTCTGCTAAAGAAAAATTGGTGTAGTTCTGAGACTGTTTTGAAATTGAAAAAGCATTTGCTAAGGTAAGAAAAACATCATTTAATTTAGATAGAGAGTAGTATAGTTTATTGAGAAAATAAGGAAGTCAGCTGTACATTTAAAATGTTGTTTTGTGTCAATTGTTTTCATTATTTTTTCCCAAAAGATTTTGCTTCTTTGACAAATTATAATTATAGATAAGGTGAAGTATTAGTACTTACAGGGTGTGCTTGTACATAGGAGGTGTGCTGTGTTTTCAAATTGTGACCAGAAAATCGTTTTTTTAAAAAAAGACATGCTTTTTACATTTATGAGAAGGACAACATGGGGTGTGCTTTTTTAAATAAATATTTCACTTCCCAACATGAATATGGGAGAATAATTTCCTTGTTTGTTGGTTTAAAAACTCGTTTCTTGAAGTCATTTAGGTTTCACAATATGTTTTGCAAGAGTTACATAGTCAACATGGGGGCATATTTACAAGGCTTATGAGACACATTCACGTAATTTTCCCCATTTTAAAAGTGACTTTAAAGGTGGTGCAAAGTTCTTGTAAATACACCCTCTTGAGTGCTTTGCAAATTTAAGTCATTTTCCCCTGGTGCATGTGCCTTGTAAATACGCCCCTATGTGTGCTAGACAATTTTAAGGTACTTCTCCCATGAATCTGGGAGACTAATTTTCTTACATGATTTGTTTAAAAATCGTGCTAAGGTGAGAAAAGATTCCTTTAATTTAGTAGGAGATTAGTATGCTTATTGGAGAAAATAAGGAAGCCAGCTAGGGTGTGCTTGTACATAGGAGCTGTGCTGTGTTTTGAAATTATGACCAGAAAATCGTTTTTTTAAAAAAAGAAATACTTTTCACATTTATGAGAAGGACAACAAGGGGTTTGCTTTTTTAAATAAATATTTTATTTCTCAACATGAATATGGGAGAATAATTTGCTTGTTTGATGGTTTAAAAACTCGTTTTTTGAAGTCATTTAGGTTTCACAATATGTACTGGTAGAGTTTCATAGTCACTATGATAATTATGATGTACATTTAGGACTGTTTAGGAGGCATGGATATGCTGAGGCTTCTGTAATTGTCATTGGAGGAGAATTATGTACATAGCACTGCTGCATACAGTCCTCACCTTCTGCGTACTCTTGGATATGCTAGACTATATCTTCTCAATGAGATACCTAAGCTGAGGAAACACAGATGATGTGATTGTGAAATGAGCAAAAATATTTGCACGTTTTTCAATTACATCACCTGTGTTTCCTAACATTACTAATCACATTGTGCTGATGAGGTTTAGGCCTGTCCAGGGGGACAGAGGAGGTCTGGCCTTTGTTGAAGTGTGCAGTGGACATGACTCACTTCTTCTGTTGGCCTGCACATGTATTATGTCCTCTGTACTCATCAACAAGCCAAAATTTCATCTGCAAAGCTGAGTAGGCCTCACCTCAAACAAACTTTTGTGACTGCCAGACCTGCCTTTTTGCTCCTAGATATTTCTTGGTTTTACCAATGCAGACAGACAATCCAGCACACTTCTGCAAAGGCCACACTTTATGGTGGTGCAAGAGCCTTGTAAATACGCCCTCATGTGTGCTTGGTAATTTTAAGTCACTTCCCCCTGATGCAAGGGTCTTCTAAATACACCCTCATGTGTGCTTGGCCATTTCAAGTCACTTCCTCCTGGTGCAAGGGCCTTGTAAATACGCCCTTATGTGTGCTTGGCAATTTTAACTCACTTTCCCCTGGTGCATGGGTGTTGTAAATACGCCCTCATGTCTGCTTGGCAATTTTAAGTCACTTCTCCCTGGTGCATGGGTGTGGTAAATACGCCGTCATGTCTGCTTGGTAATTTTAAGTCACTTCCTGTTGGTGCAAGGGCCTTTTAAATACGCCCTCATGTGTGCTTGGCAATTTTAACTCACTTCCCCCTGGTGCATGGGTGTGGTAAATATGCCCTCATGTCTGCTTGGTAATTTTAAGTCACTTCCCCCTGGTGCAAGGGTGTTGTAAATACACCCTCATGTGTGCTTGGCCATTTCAAGTCACTTCCTTCTGGTGCAATGGACTTGTAAATACGCTCTCATGTGTGCTTGGCAATTTTAATTAACTTCCCTCTGGTGCATGGGTGTGGTAAATACGCCTTCATGTCTGCTTGGCAATTTTAAGTCACTTTCCCCTGGTGCAAGGTCCTTGTAAATACGACCCTATTTGTTCTTGGAATTTTAACTCATTTCCCCCATGGTGCAAGTGCCTTGTAAATATGCCCCCTTTGTCTATATTGTTAAATTACTGTAGATGGAATTGACATCTAGTGTGTTAATTGTTTGCCTACTGTTATTGGTTTACTGTTTGGTAATAGTGGTTAATATCAATTTTTTAAATATTTTTCCACAGATTTCACTGAAGATCTTTAGAAAATTTCAAAAATGCCCTCAAGGCAGCGAAAAGTAAAAGAAGCTAAGCGACTTACACTCCATCTTGGTAAAGATTTGGAACAGTCCTGTAATATGAAATCGTATCAAGTTGCCAAAAAAGCTCCGTGTAAGAAAATAAAATCATTTTTATAAACAATTTGCAGACAAAAATATACCAGTATTGAACATGTTTTAGTGCATAAGAAGAGAGACAATTTAAAGGAAAAGGAAAGGCCTGTACAAAAAGTTTCTGCTAGAGCAGGAGATAAGTCTGTGCATGGCAGTAGAAGGGAAAATCAGTTCAGGGACATTCGTAGGCGAATGTTCCGTAAAAGGATGATTGTCAATTTGTTAAAAAAATTTAAGAAAGGCCAACAGAAAGTGACATTTTATAAGAAAAAGAAAAATGTAGAGAAAATTATTGATCAGGCTTTCGAAATTAAGCGAAAGTTATTTATTTTGGTAATCAATAGAATTAGGAAACTAAGCAAGGTAATTTCTGATTTCAAATCAAATAGTAGATGGAAGAGAGTAGTTAATCGTAGTAATTTTTGTGAAATTTTCTCAGGAGAATGGATGCATAGTTCAAGTTGTGAGGCATTTTTCAATGAGGAGAGTTACTTCCAGGACAATGATTTGGTGCATGCAGTTGACATCAGTGGTCGAGCATATGAGGTAAAAGATGGTTGTCCGGTTGAAAAAGAAAAACTTGTGTCTGCAGATGCAGAAGAGGTGTTAGGTGATGAGGTTTTAGGAAGACGTCCTAAGGGACCAGTCTACACCTGGAAATGTAGTAGCATTTGTAGTGTGCGACAGGATTCCATCAATTTGTTTTGTGATTTTGTACGTACATTTAATAAGAAAAGTTTAAAACAGAAAATGAAGTTGTTGCAAGAATTAGATCCTTCCAGAGTGAGAGAAGTAACAGGTTTGCATGGGCATTCCCTGGCTTGTCTTTGCAGAAGAGTATGCCAGAGTGTTTTTCATCATTTCAGGATGCTAGCAGTGCATCGTAATAAAGTGAGGAAATTAGTGAGAATGTTGTATTATGCTAAGAGTCCAGCAATTATGCTTAAACAATTGAGCAGTGCTCTTTTGCATGGTTCAGAACATGTGAAAAATATTTGTGAAGAAATTGAGTTCTGTTACTTTGCTAGTAAAGAGAACAATGTTGAAATTGACCCAGTAGAACAAGGTAATGTGGAAGAGAGTGTACAGATTTCTAATATAGATAAGTTTCACAAGGAAATTTCCATCTTTCAGGTGAAATCAAGTGAGAGGCCTAATTTCACTTGTGTGTGTTGTCGACGGACTTATTATAAGAATGAGACTAAGTTAGTGGATTTATGTGGAAAAAGTGAAATGGAAAACAATAGTGAATGGAAGGATTTTGCTACATACTTGATGGTAGAAAATTGTTTTGATTTTGGATCGGACCAACGTATGTGTACTTATTGTTTTAACAAATTAAACCAAAACCGGATGCCTGCTAGAGCGGTTCATAATAATCTGGAATTGGTTGACATTCCTTCTGAATTGAAGGATTTAAATACTTATGAATCTATTTTGATTCAAAGTGTGCATCCCTTTCAGGCTATTGTACGAATGGAGCCAAAGACAGGGAAATTGCCTCCATCAGATTTACAGAGAGGATTAAAGGGAAGAGTTGTTTATTTGCCTTTAGATTTGAAGAAGAACATTAATACAATTGGAGTAGAGAAAGTGGAAGAGGAACCTCTGGTTATCCTAGTTAATGGTGTTCCGACAAAGAGTAAGAAAAACGGGCAAGATTTAGTGGATGTTAGGAAAGTCAAAAAGGCAACATTGCATTTGATAAAAAACAATGAGTACTACAAGAATGTATGTGTAGCAGAAGAGGAAGTAAGTGAAGAAGAGGACAGCGATTTGTGTGCTGGACAAATTGAAAAAGTAGAAGCCTCTAAAAATGAAGAAAGATATGAACATTATAGTGTTCATCCTTTGCATTCCAAGGAAGTCATGGGGAATGCTATTGAGATGTTTCAAATGAAACAAGCCAAAGGGAGTCCCATTAGTGTTTGGGAGGAAAGTTTGGAAGCTCGGTGTTTTCCACAGTTATTTCCCACAGGTCGAGGAGGACGATATGATGAGCGACCTGATCAAATTCCTGCTTCTGAATACCGGACTTTACGATTGTATGCAGAAGATCCTAGGTTTCATCAATGCATTCCCTATTTGTTCCATCTACTGTTTGAAAGTGATCTGTCTGGACTATCTTATGCAGTGAACCACATCCTGAAAAGTGGTTTACAACTGCGAAATATCCCAGCAAGGGACTTTATGGATAAAGTCAATGTGCAAGACAGTATTTTGGATTCTCACCTGATTAATCTGATGGCATGTCAGCGTGGTACTAATGAGTATTGGTACCGTCGTCATGGTGACTTAAAATGTATGCTGAGGAACTTAGGAACTCCCACATGGTTCCTCACTCTCAGCTGTGCTGAGTATGGCTGGGAAGACTTACTTGAATTTCTATGAGAGGCAAATGGAAACATTGAAAATATTGAATTCAAGACACCCGGAGAACTGTGCTCTTTGGATCCAGTGAATGTATGCAGGTACTTCAATCATAGATTTGAAGCTATGATGTCTTTCATCACGAACAAGAAAAATCCACCTCTTGGAGAGGTGTTGGATTTCTTCTGGAGAAAGGAGTATCAAGCACGAGGTGCTCCTCATATACATATGCTGCTATGGATCAAAGATGCACCCAAATTTGGAACAGATCCGGATGACTTAGTGATGAATTTCATAGAACAGTATTCTACATGTGCTGTTCCAAAGACAAAGGAAGACAAAAGTCTAAGAGAACAAGTTTTACGGTTTCAAAGCCATCGTTGTGGAAAGTACTGTCGTCATAAATTCAGAAACAAGAACAAGTACTATACAAAATGTCGTTTTGGATTTCCACGATTGGTGATATCTAAAGGAAGAGTGAACAATTTGATGTCTTCGCTGCGACATAATGTGACAAGGAAATCACCCAAAAATACATACAATTTGAAGAGAAACGAAGAGTCCAAGAGTATCAATGACTACAACCCAGTGATTTTGTCCATGTGGAATGCTAACATGGATATACAGTTTGTGGCTGACAACTGTATGGCTGTGGCTCGGTATGTGATGTCTTACATCACAAAAAAAGAAAAGACAGAACTCAAGGATATGTGGGAGGACATTTCCCATGAAAAGAGCCTCAGTAAGAAGTTGTACAGTTTCAGTCTGAAGATGTTGTCGCATCGAGAAATCGGAGCTTATGAATGTTCTGACCGGTTATCTTCAGCAAGTCTCTATGCCAAATCTAGGAGTATCATTTGGGCAAGTCTTGGTCTTGCTGCAACGCGTAATCGAGTTCTAAAACCTGTACGGGAAATTGAGTATTTGGCGGAGAAGGAGCCAAGCAGTACAGATATTTTGAAGACCAACATGTTGGATACATATTATCCAAATAGAGGCAGTCACTTGGAGAATGTTTGTCTGTATGAGGTTCTACAAAATTACATTTTCAAGAGGAACATCACAGAAGATATTGAAAAAGGAGTGTATGCTGTAATTGGAAGTGAGGGATGTCTGGTCAAGCAAAAAAAATGTCTATTGGTAAATCATCGAAAATTGGATTGCGAATCTCCAGAAAGAAAAGAGTTTTTCTATTTAGCTCTTTTGCAACTTTTCAAGCCTTGGCGTGCAGAAAAGGAACTGCTTGGAGATTTCCTCTGTTACGAAGACTCTTTCAATGCAGCCAAGGAGTCCATGGAATGTCCTGTTTTCCCAAAATATCTAGAAATGTTGAATGCAGAAATCGAGCAGGAAGCAACAATAGCAGCCAAGATTGCTAGAGACAGTTATCAGGACAGTCAGAGTTCTGTTTCATGGAGTCAGGATCCACTAGGAGGACCAGTTATCGAAAATGAAGCTGCCACTGCCATGATTGAAGTGGAAAGAGCCATGGCACATGCTCAGGAGGATGTGGTTAACTTAGAAGATTTAGAAAGACAACTTAACGTTGAGCAGAGGAAAATATATGACGAAGTTACCAACCAAATTGATCATGGATTAAGTCATGAGAAGAAACAGTGCTCATGTACGTCGTTGAAGCCTATCCGACTGTACGTGAGTGGAGAAGCAGGAACTGGAAAAAGTTTCCTCATTAAAGCGATTTCATGTTATTTGCAGAAAAGGACTGAGTCATCGCTGTCTTGTGTTGTCACCGCTCCAACTGGTCTGGCAGCACATAACATTAAAGGTATTACTTTGCATCGTCTGCTGATGCTGCCAGTGGAGCATGATAACAAATTACAATACCACAAGTTATCGGGAGATGCTTGTTGTGAAGTATCTAGAGTCCTGAAGAAGATGAAACTTTTTATCATTGATGAAGTAAGCATGGTTTCCAATGTCATGCTTGCCTTTGTGCATTTGAGAATGCAGGAAGTTCTTAAAACAGAGTATGATGTGTTATTTGGTGGCAAACACATCATTGTTTTGGGTGATCTTCTGCAGCTGACACCAGTGAAAGGACAACCAGTGTTTAAACTGCTTACGCATGAAGATACCAGGAAGTGCCTAGGGAGCATTGGCATATGGTTAAACTTCAGTTATGCTGAGCTGCGTGAAAATATGCGTCAGGCGAAGGATGAAGATTACAAGAATATTCTACAAGATGTTAGAATCGGGAAAGTGACTGAGCGTGCGAAAGAAGCTTTACATGCACGATTACTGTTAAATTTGTTTCCAGAAGAAGACGTTCTGCCAGAGAATATTTTTCATAAAATTACTGAGAAGAAATTGGGAATATGTTTGATGCCAACTCTTGCAGAATGTTCCATCTTCAACAACAAAATGTTGAATTTAGAGAACCAAGAGATTGTGAAACTGGAAGCTATTGACAGAATAGAGCATATGGGTGCAACAATTGTTTTGTCTGAGAATTTGAAATGCATATTGGATTCATTAGAGAAGATTATATCTAAAACTGCTGGTTTTGAAAAGACTCTGAATGTGTGCTTAAATTGCTGTATCATTTTGAGAAGGAATTTACATGTTGAAAGAGGTCTGGTAAATGGATCAATGGGTAATGTTGTTGATTTTGAGAAATACAGAAATAGGGATGGAATTGAATTTTTAAAAATTAAATTTGATGGCATTGAGGAAGTACAGCTAATTGGTCGTTGCACAGCTAGGTTTTTGCTTGTAAAAGACTTATATGTTCGCCCTAAGCAATTTCCTGTTTGCTTGGCATATGCGGTGACAATCAATAAATCACAAGGTTTAAGTGTAGACAGTGCTTTGGTGAATATTGGCAGTTCTGTGTTCAAGGAGGGTATGGCTTATGTAGCATTGTCACGAGTCAGAACTTTATCGGGTTTGTACTTGATTGAGTGTGATGTCACAAATATTTGTGCGGATCTAGATTGTGTTATGGAATACAATAGGTTAAGAAGAGAGTATGCGCCACATTTGCCTCAATATCCTTTGTTTGAGAAACGTGTGGTAGGCCGCAAACGTAGAAATGTCACTAATAGTAGGGAGGTTGTAGTAAAAAGACCAAAAGTCGATGAACCCAAAATTGTAAGCAGAAAGAAAATGAATTCTGTTGAACATGTTGTTGGTTTTCAATTTGAAAATAGTTCTGGTGTGAACTGCTATGCTAATGTAGTGGTTAATGTTGTCTTTTCTCTAGAAACTTTAAAAGAACAGATTGTGATCAATTCGGATCAAAGTTTTTGCTGTTTGTTGAATTCTGTGTTAGAGAAATGTAGTGCTGATAGAACAAGAGTAGAAAGTGTGTCTGAAATTCGAAATCTGTTAGACATATGTTCAGGTCAAACACAATTCTCTCAAAATATTCAGCAAGATTGTCAGGAGTTTTTAATGTATATGCTTAATGTATTGCAAGATGAAGGTGTAGATGTAGATCATCTGTTTGGCCTTTCTTATCAATGGCAGCATGACTGCGAGAATTGTAAGTTATCAAGTATTACTAGTGTAGACTCAGAAAGATTTATATATTTAACTTTGCCAGACACTAAATCAGTATCCTTTAATAAGCTAGTAAAAGCAGCCGATCAAAACATGGAGTGTAGCCAATGTAAGTCTGCAATGCTGTCCACGTTATTTATACGAAGATATGGCCAGTATGTCATTTTAATGTTCCAACGATGTAGGCCTGATGGAACAAAATTGACAACTTTAATTAAAAATTTTGTGGCTTCTCAGTTGTCAATATCAGGAAGGACTTTTCTAACTGCAGCAATTATATATCATGAGGGTCCTTCAACAACATCAGGACATTACACAACTTATTTGAAGTCTGGAAACCGCTGATCATTCTGCAATGATTCTGTTTTAACTTTCAAAAAAAGATTGCCTTTTCACCTTCAAAATTCTTACCTGGTGTTCTTACAACCAAAATTTTAGGAAAGGAATCTCGGGATTTGTTCTGAGGAATTTCAAGAGGTTCTAATAGCTCCTACACTATAAAGCCTTGTGGATAAGTGTAGCACAGAGCGAAAATTGTTTTTTTAAATAAGCTAATTCAAGCAGCAGATCAAAAGAAGGAGTAGAGGTGATGTAAGTCTGTAATGCTGTCTACATTATTTATAGAAACTTATCGGTGAAATGTCATTTTACAATTGCAACTATATAAACCGGATGTAAATAAGTTGTCAAGTCTAATTAAAAATGTTTTGGCTGCACAGTCGTCGATTTCAGGAAGAACATTTGTAACTGCAGCTATTATATGACATGATGGTCCTTTAACAACTTCAAGATATTACACAGCTTATTCGAAATGTAAAAAAGGCTGGTCTTTCGGCAATAATTAGAATTTGACTATGAAGCAATGTTGCCTTTTGACTTGTTTTCAGAAGTGAGAATTTAGGGTAGGTAACTGGATTATAATGATTCTAGGTGTTGCTGTAATTTAGTGTGCTGTTTTAAATTGCTTTGTATGTCTCATTTTTCTTAAAACGATGGACCGTATCTTTCAGAAAGTGGCGGGCAGAAAATAATAACAGCACTACAGAGTATAAGCTGTTCATAGGACATCCTTTGACGTCATGGAAAGTAAGTTACTTTTGAGGAGTTCTGATTTCTGATTGATTATATTATATGGTTTTTTTAAACACAATCATTTTGATTGTGTTTTTTTTCCCCGCTGTTATATGATGAGTACCTTCAACTCACGGTTTTCAGTGAAATTGGATATATTCTGAGAACAGCAAAAATAAATCATTTAATATGTATAATTAATTCTGTACTTTGAATTTTGATTTTTAATATGTACTCATCTTGTCTCATGCTCACTCATCTTTTACTACTTTCAATCAATTTTAAAATTTTTGTTCTCTCATTCACAGATTGAAAGTATAAAAATAACACGTGACTAAGTTAACGATAATTATAAGGTAAGTGTTTAGTACTCATTCTGTTACATCTCTTTTACATTTAACTTTTATTAGTTCCACTGCTTCATTTCTTTAACCCTCAGTTTCCTGCCTTTGCTACTTCCCTCATTCCTTTTTCTATTACTTTTTTACTCTACTCTTTCCACTCCTTTTCTCAGTCCCTCTTTAAACAGTATCTCTGTGTTACTCCCTCTAACTGTCTTTCTTTTAACATTACTCTCAGTTTATTTACTCTTCTTTTTTAAAAAAAAATATTTTTTTTAGTTCGCTTCCGGTTCGCGTACCGGCGCGCGAACCGGGAAGCGAACCAAAAGAAATAGAGGTTGTCAGAGTGCAAAACATTCTAGCAATTTCTTATAAAGGGGAGGTAGTTCTGAAAAGAACTTTTTTTAATTATTTTTGTTGTTTTATATTTTATTTATTATTTTTCTGAACATTTTTTTTTGTATTTTTTGAACGGTTTTATATTTTTTTGTTTTTTTGATGGGGGGGAGAAATGAAAATGATTCATTATGAAGGGCTCAACAGGAGCAACAAAAAAAAAAGATAATTTCTTTTCTTGGGTGTTTTGGACATTTGTGATTGTCAATTGCTTTATTGATTAAATGTATGCTACTCTCCCTGAAGCAAATCAGTTGGCCACAAAAAATGCATACGTGCTTCACATTGCCAAATTTCATTTGGATATTTGGGACCATCTCCCTCGCCTCTGGTCCCGTCACTGCCTCTTCATTGGATGTACTGGCCACAGGTGGGGGGTTATCCAGCAGATCACGTACTTGTGCAGCACTGTAATTTATAGGGTGCCACCTTTCCATGTGCCGATGCATGGTATAATTGCCATAACTGTATTTCTTTTCTGTCCCTCTCGACAGTTCATTTTTACAGATCAGACAGGTAACGTACCGGGCATTTACCTTTTTTTGTCCCTGGGGAAATGTAAAAAATTGCCATATATAATTTTCTTTGACATGGGACCTCCTCGGCTATTCAGGTAAAAACCTCCTCGTCCCTTGCTCCTCTTCCTCTTCTTCCTCTTCTTCCTCTTCTTCCTCCTCTTGTTGTAGGATAACCTGAGGAGGTGGTCCTCTCTTCCTAGGAGGTGGTGGTGGTGGTGGGGGTGCACCAGCTGCAGCTATTAATGAAGCCATTTCTAAGGTATTCAGAGTAGGTCTTTCTCTCATAAAAATGAAAGTCAGAGTGAGGAAAAAAGGTGGGGCTTTCATCATTTGGGAAAAAAAATTTCTAAACCAATGAAAAGTGTTATTTTTAGGTCATATGACCAAGCCTTACATCATTAGGAAACAAAAAGTAAAATGAACCAATGAGAAGATTTATGAACAAGTCACATGACCTGTTATGCTTACGTTACGCGTCCCGCTATGCACCCGGAGCGCTTCCGGGGCGCTGCGCTTCGCACATCGGTTCGCGTTCCGGAGCGCTTCCGGGTGTGCTAACGCGGCCCGTCATAAGACGCATTACGCGGTAACGCGATACGTCGCGCTTACGCGTCACGATGTTGCTTTCTAACATGGTAGTTGTTCTAACGGAACGTTTACCGGTTCGCGGACCGGGTCGCGGAACAAAATGAAGCTAACGGGAAGCTGCCCGGTTCGCGGACCGGCAGCAAAACAAAAAAAAATAATTAAAAAAAATATATAAATAAAAAAATTGTATTACAAAAATATAAAATATATTTTTGCATTAGAATAAGAATACATTTTACAGCTTTTGATATTTGCTATTAAAAAAACATTGAAATTCACTGAAAAAACCATAGGTTATAGACCATATATAGTTAGGAATTAGCATTTACAAAACCTTAAAAATTCACTGAAAAAACCATAGGTTATAGACCATATATAGTTAGGGATTAGCATTTAAAAAAACTTATTTTACTCGCACAAAACCATTGAAATTCGCATATATAGTTAGTTGCACTAACTATATATCGCGCACCCGCAATCCACTGCTGATGATGTCACATATTACATCATTCATGACATGGTCAGTGACATCACTGATGACATCACTGATGACAACATCCAGTGACTGTATGTTTCTGTAGAGTTAAAATATGTCTTACATATTGAAGAATGAGTGGATGTATAAGTGTCTGGATGAAGGATTTAGTAGGTGCATGACTGATTGTATGAGTGAGTGATTTGATGTGTCTCACTGAGAGCATGGGTTAGTGACTAAACTGTCTTAATTTGTACATCATTATGTCTGTTGTTCTGTAAACTGCTGCATGTGTTGATCAGTAGCTATATGAGTAACTATATGGGTTATTGATTGCTTGCCCAAGTATTTGTATGGGAGACTGAGTGTGTGTGTATGGATGGCTGGGAGGTGTGTGACTCTGTGCATAGATGTGTGAACAGTTCATTCCCTAGATGTATAGGTTCAAAAGTGCATGTGGAATTAGCTGTATGGGCGGTTGACTGTGTGCATGAGTGTATTGGTGAGTGAATTGATATCTTAGTGCTATATGTCAAAGTAAGTACATATGTAAAACACAGTACATGTGAGAGTTGACATATATAAATAACTGTGCATAAGAGCCAGTGAATGTGTGAGTGGCTTTTTGGATCATTGTAAACTTGTATCAAGGATTGTATAAGAGAGTAAATATGTGTTAGTATATCTTTGAATAAGTAAGGTGTGTATAACTGTATAGTTGAAGAAATCGATGTGTGATTGATTTTTTGCATGACTGACTAGGTGTGTGAGTAACTCCATGGATGAGTGACAGTCTGTGAGTGTCTGTTTACACTGATTGTATCTAAGGTTATATTAGAATCTGAAGAGGTTCATCGTATTATCACATGAATGATATCATCAGTGATGTGATAAGTAATGTCAAATGAGATGTCATCAGTGATGTCATTTGAGATGTCATCAGTGATGTCATCAGTGATGTCATTTGAGATGTCATCAGTGATGTCATCAGTGATGTCACTGACCATGTCATGAATGATGTAATATGTGACATCATCAGCAGTGGATTGCGGGTGCGCGATATATAGTTAGTGCAACTAACTATATATGCGAATTTCAATGGTTTTGTGCGAGTAAAATAAGTTTTTTTAAATGCTAATCCCTAACTATATATGGTCTATAACCTATGGTTTTTTCAGTGAATTTTTAAGGTTTTGTAAATGCTAATTCCTAACTATATATGGTCTATAACCTATGGTTTTTTCAGTGAATATATATATATATATATACATATATATATATATATATATATATATATATATATATATATATATATATATATATATATATATATATATATATATATATATATATATATATATATATATATATATATATATATATATATATATATATATATATATATATTACCTACTGGCTATCGCCAGTAGGTATATATAGTTAGAATTTTTTCCCTATGGGACTTTTGAAAATTCTATGTCTAATAACTTTGGCGTTTGTGGACGGAATCGGCTGAAATTTTCAGGAAAATGGCACATTTTGTTTCTGAGCAGCCCCTGAAAATTTGGTAGGGTTTCGTCAAGGGGGGGCTGAGAAAAAAGGGGGGTCCCAAAACGCGTTTTTTGCATTGAGTTTTCCATAGGGCGGTTGGACTCACTTTTAGCTCGAACGGCTGAATGGATTTGCACGAAACTTGGCAAAATTGTAGGGACTGTTAGCCCGATGTGCCTTTGCTAGGTCTCAATATATGTGCTCCAGTAGTTTTTGAGAAATTAACGTTCAAACCAAGATATATATCTGTAACAGCGCTCTGGGCAGCGATCCGGTCCGCTTACTTTTCGCTTATCGGAACTTTGCGCGCAGAAAGCTGATTGGCTCTCCGGTGTCTGTCAACATTCTAAACAGTCCGGAGCGGACGCCATCTTGTCTCTCGGTAGGATCGAGAGAGAAGAAGAGGTGGAAAACGAAGGGGGAATTTAATGAAAGGGGGCAAGGTATCCCCCTCTTGACCCCCTAGGAATGTTGTTGGGGTTATTAAAGGGTCCCGTGGGGAAAATAAAAAAAAAATGATTTTTCACGGTAGAAGCGCGGCCGCGAACTGGTAGCGAAACGGGAATTCGCCATTTTGTGCTTCGTAAATTAAATTACTAGTTATAAGTGGGTGCGGGAGACGTATCCTAATCCCCTATGTTTCCTGAGGGTGGGTGAGGAGGCTGATATATGTTGATACATCTCTTCCAGCGGCTGTGCGTGAGCTTTTTTTTTTTTTTTGCTGCGTGACAGTCCGGAGCGGCCGCCATCTTGTCTCTCGGTAGGATCGAGAGAGAAGAAAAGGTGAAAAACTAAGGGGGAATTTAATGAAAGGGGGCAAGGTATCCCCCTCTTGACCCCCTAGGAATGTTGTTGGGGTTATTAAAGGGTCCCGTGGGGAAAATAAAAAAAAAATGATTTTTCACGGTAGAAGCGCTTCACGGGCCGCGAACTGGGCCGCAAACTGGTAGCGAAACGGGAATTCGCCATTTTGTGCTTCGTTAATTAAAGTACTAGGTATAAGGGGGTGCGGGAGACATATCCTAATCCCCTATGTTTCCTGAGGGTGGCTGAGGAGGCTGATATATGTTGATATATCTCTTCCAGCGGCTGCGCCATCTTGCCTTTTTTCGAATGCCACAATTTTGTCGTGCACGGCAGCCATTTTAGATGCCAGGCTGGTCCCAGGCTATCACCTACCCCTGCGGATGTAGTTTATGGCCCCAGCTGTAGAGAATTCAGACATGCCAATCCTCCTTATTCAGGCGTGTGAGTACTGATTTCAGTGCTAGTCTCCCGCCTCCCGATTTCTGCAAGCAAAAACCCGGGGGCATATTACGAACAACTAGCGATAATTTTTGTCTATAACTTGTTTAGAGACAAAAATTATCGCCGCACATCGGCGATTTTTATCGCAGATAAACCTTGCTATTATCGCAGAAAAGTCAGCGATATTCATGTATTATCGACCTAATGCTCTTAGCCATGTTATCCACCTCCCATTGGATAACATGGCTAAGAACTGCTCAGGGCAGGTGTTAGATTTTGGAGATATTCGCGCTTAGCGCGAATATCTCCAAAAGTTGGTAATAGAAGGTAGCGATGTTAGGGACTGTTTCCAGTCGCTAACATCTTGGCACGCCACTTTGCATGTCATTAGTGATAAGTATCACTGACATGCAAAGCCGGGCCCAAGATGGTCGCTATCTCCTTTTAGGTGTCACTAACTGGTGTTAGCGACAGCTTGATAATAGGGAAATAATTTTATCTCCGCTTTCATGGTTTTTAAAGCCAAAAAAGCGGAGATAAACCCCCTTGATAATATGCCCCACGATTCCTTGGGGGTTTCAGCTGACATGGCTTGGTATTGTGTTACATGGTAATTTTTCCATGAAACGTCAGAGGGTCGATGTAGGGGTTCTAGAAGAGGTGATAAACCATTTAAGCCTCATGAACAAGCGCATGGTCTTTTAAAGATTTGTGAAGTACTCGGGGCGGCGGTGTGTGTGTGCCCTCTTTCAGGAGCGGGCGGGGGGGCACTGCCAGCAACTTGCCAGGTCAGGTAGTGTTCAACACGTGCATCACCCTTTCTCTGCCTGCTATTGCGCTCCATGCTTCGGAAAGGTAAGAAAAAGAACGTGCATTTGAGTTTGAAATGTCCGATCCTGCAGCAGCACACTTCCAAAGCCCACACATGACAATAACCCGATTCAAGGCCCCATTCACCCGTTTTTCAAAAAATAGATAACACTCCAACAAATTAAGGTTATAAAACTTTATTAACTTTTAACGATAATGAACAGAACAAAAACTAAAAACATTTAAACATTTATTAACACAAAAAGCAACAATGGTTAGAAGCTGTCTTTTGTGCGAATAGTCCCAAGGCAGCACAACGTGCAGAGTTCTGGACGGCACCCAGGTGATGTCGCCTGGGTGCCGCACTGGTTTAGGGATCCTACAATGCTGCTCCGAAAATTGGCGTGGGGCGTCCCGGGTGGGGCGGGGGGAGGCCTCGTCAGTAGCGGTCTGTTGTGCGAATAGTCCCAAGGCAGCACAACGTGCAGAGTTCTGGACGGCACCCAGGTGATGTCGCCTGGGTGCCGCACTGGTTTAGGGATCCTACAATGCAGCACAGAAAAACAGCGTGGGGCGTCCCGGGTGGTGCGGGGGGAGGCCTCGTCAGTAGCGGTCTGTGTCCAGTGTCACATGGCTGACACAACATGTACGACAGGCACCCAGGTGATGTCCAGTAAACTGCCGCACTGGTTTTGGTATCCTACAATGCTGCTCCGAAAATTGGCGTGCGGCGGCCCGGGGGGGGGGGGGGGGGGAGGCGGCGTGAACGGGCCTCCCCAGGTGGCGGCCATCTAGCTGAGTTGCGCTCGCTCTTGCGGCCACAGCGTCTCGCTCACCATGTTGTGGAGTTGCTCCCACTCTTGCAGTGCAGCGATAGGCGGCTGCCACATGGCTGTCAAAATGGCGGACGGCTCTTCGGTTTTGGGCCTGGTCCACTGAAATGGCCCTGGGACACCTTGGAAGTCGGACGCTTGCCTGCTAGGGCTTGGGCTCCATTCTCGAAAAGCGTCCCCTCAGCCGTGAAAATTGTATAAAAGTCTTGGGGGCCCCCGACTCCCGCAGGCTTCCGGTGGGGAGCGGCTGCCATGATTGCTCGCGGAATGACCACGACGGAGCCACGAGATGGTGGTGCTCTCATGCTGACGCCAGCTTCAGTCTGAATGATCCAGAAACAAGGTGGGGCTTTCATCGTTTGGGAAAAAAAAATGTTCTAAACCAATGAAAAGTGTTATTTTTAGGTCATATGACCAAGCCTTCCATCTTTAGGAAACCAAAAGTAAAATGAACCAATGAAAAGTTTTATAAACAAGTCACATGACCTGTTATGCGACATAGGGCTACAAAAAGCGTAGAAAATCCGTTGGCACGTGAGGCGGCGTCAGTAGCGGACCGATGTGCGAATAGGCCGAAGGCAGCACAACGCGCCGAGATCCGGATGGCACCGAGGTGGTGTCCAGCAAATTGCCGCACTGGTGTGGCCATCCTACAATGCTGCGCCGAAAGACGGCGTGTCCAGCTGAATTGCGGTCACTGTTGCGGTACAGTGACTCGAACGCGCCGAGATCCGGATGGCGCCGAGGTGGTGTCCAGCAAATTGCCGTACTGGTGTGGCCATCCTACAATGCTGCACCGAAAGACGGCGTGTTCAGCTGAGTTCCGGTCACTCTTCCGGCACAGTGACTCGAACGCGCTGAGATCCGGATGGCACCGAGGTGGTGTCCAGCAAGTGGCTGCACTGGTGTGGCCATCCTACAATGCTGCGCCGGAAGTCGGCGTGGGGTGCCCCGTTGGCTTATGAGGTGATGTCAGTAGTGGACTGATGTGTGAATAGGTCGGAACCAGCACAAGGCGCCAAGATCCGAATGGCAAGTCCTGGATGTTGAGTGCCTCAGTTGAGATTTCTGAGCAGTGCTTGTAGAACTGTCTGAAGCTTATTTGCACCTGCTGCAGCTTCACTAGGTCCGGCGGAACTTGTTGCCTTTTCCTTTCTGCTTCTTTTCCTACAATGCGTTTCTTCTGAAGACACGACCAGGTCCCTGAATGTGTGCAGGGGGACGCTATTGAATGAATGAACGCGCCGAGATCTGGATGGCACCGAGGTGGTGTCCAGCAAATTGCCGCACTGGTGTGGCCATCCTACAATGCTGCGCCGAAAGTCGGCGTGGGGTGCCCCGTTGGTTTATGAGGTGATGTCAGTAGCGGACCGATGTGTGAATAGGTCGGAACCAGCACAAGGCGCCCTGCACTGTTGAGCCTTTTTCAATGTCTGTTTTTTGTTCTTTCCCCTCCATCAAAAACAAAACAAAAATACAAGGCGCCAAGATCCGAATGGCAAGTCCTGGATGTTGAGTGCCTCAGTTGAGAGTTCTGAGCAGTGCTTGTAAGACTGTCTGAAGCTTATTTGCACCTGCTGCAGCTTCACTAGGTCCGGCGGAACTTTTTTCCTTTTCCTTTCTGCTTCTTTTCCTACAATGCGTTTCATTTGAAGACACGACCAGGTCCCTGAATGTGTGCAGGGGGACGCTATTGATTGAATGAAAATGGCGGCTTGACACAAAGCTGACTCAAGCGTTACTGTTGGTGCTATACAGACAAAAATTGGTTTTCAGTTTGTACATTCTTCAGGTTTTTTTTTCCATCCAAGTCTGATTGAGAGTTTGTAGAAAAATGGCTTCAGATTTTCCACATACTACTCTTCAACATTCTTCCTAAATGTAACAATGTGAAACTCACTAGGAGAACGGCTGTTTCTGTTTCCTTTCAAAATGCTGCCACCAATATTTTCTGAATGGAAGACACCATCTTGTAACATAAAGGGCCGAAAGGGGTTCTGGTCTGGCCGATGGTTGGTGGAGACATTTTGACTATATCTTGGACCTGCCCGGCCTCGCCCAAAATGGCGCCGGTATAAATGGGACTCGTAACTCTTTGCCCGCAAATGTATATCTAGAAAATGTTATTGTAAGTGGCCCTGTCGTATTTTAATTACAAAATGTACGTCCACCGATTCCGCAACTGTTAGACACCTTTGTTCTTGTCACCTAATGGCCCGCTCGTTACGTTCTTCTACAGTGTAAATGTCTCCTCATCATATACGATTTGAGTTTGCTCCGTGGCCGGCCCACGTGGTTATAGGCCCGTATTTGTATACTGACATTTTCACAATAAAGGTTTTTAAAACAAAACACGGTAGTAGTATTTTCATTTGTAAAGTTTTTACTTTTAGTGACTGTTTTCGAATCAGTAAAAGGCAAGTGAAATAAAGCAGTCCAATTACATGACGGATAAAAGGTATAATATGTAGGAACGCAGTAAAGATAAATGGTCAAGGGCAGTTGTGTTTTTCATGTCTGCAACATAAAGTGATCGATAAGAATCTGATAATCAGGCGTATCGGCGACTAAGACAGCAGGCCGAATCTCTTTTACTCAACGGCTCCGTCATGGAAGGAAGAAACGCCCTTTTTCTCGAAAAAGGAATATATTTTACTTGCAAGACAGTTGTAAATTTTCCGGGAAAGTACATTAGCCTGGAATATTATAACATATGTTTGAAAAAAAAATATTGTTCGAAAATAATAAAAAGCGTAATTTTTAGGTCATATGACCAAGCTTTTCATCATTAAATTAACAAAAGTAAAATGAACCAATGAAAAGTTTTATTAACAAGTCACATGACCTGTTATGCTTACGTTACGTGCTGCGCGCCGCGCCTCGGATCACTTCCGGGTGCGCTAACGCGGCGTGTCATAAAACGCATTACGCGACAACGTAGGTCAAGAATATAGTCTAAATGTCTCCACCAACCAGCGTTCAGAACACAACCCCTTTCAGCAGTCCAAAAAGTTCTGTTAAATGACAACAGAGGGGACAGGCAACAAGAACCATCAGTCAAAGAGGGGAGGGCAAGTTCTTCTCTTCCGGGTCATGTTGGGGCGCTACCGGAACTGATCGAATTGGTAGTCTACAGTGTTTCTGGATGTTTCAGACTAAAGCTGGCGTCAGCATGAGACCACTACCATCTCGTAGCTCCGTCGTGGCCATTCCACGAGCAATCATGGCAGCCGCTCCCCACCAGAAGCCTGCGGGAGTCGGAGGCCACCAAGACTTTTGTAGAATCTTCGCGGCTGAGGGGACGCTTTTCGAGAATGGGACCCAAGCCCTAGCAGACAAGCGTCCGAGTTCCAAGGTGTCCCAGGGCCATTTTAGTGGACCAGGCCCAAAACCGAAGAGCCGGCCGCCATTTTGAGAGTCCTGTGGCAGCCGCCTATCGCTGCACCGCAAGAGCGGGCGCATCTCAACTACATGGTGAGCGAGACGCTGTAGTCGCAAGAGCGGGCGGAAAACAGCTGAATGGCGGAAGAGGCACAGTGTAGCAAAAGCGGGCGGAATGGCAACTAAAACGATAAAGGGGCGCCTCACTACAGCTTGTCTTCAGGTCAAACGGATTGTGGGACAAGGTCCAGAATTGAAGAGTCATCAAAAGGCAAAAAGTACCGCCGGACCCCGGGAGCCGGCCGCCTATGTCGGGGGCGATCTCAGGCTACACCAGTGCTATAAGACTTGGGGAGGGTGTCGGAGCCAAGCGTCTTCTCCGAGTCCATGGCCATCACAGCGCCCCTCAGGGGCCTCCGTCAAGCTGTTTAGGAAGGTAACATATCACATTGTTTTCTAATGCAGTCAGGTCCACAAACGACACTCACTTACTTTGAGAATAGTGAAGCTGCAGTAGGTGGAAATAAGCTTCAGACAGTGTTACAAGCGCTGCTCAGAACTCTTAACTATGGCACCCAACATCCAGAACTTATGCTATTTGAGAATGGTAGTGACATCGAAGCATCTCAGGGACCAAAACCATTAACGTACTTTCACGTATGAAAATCTTACTTGGGGAGGGGGCAGGAGCGAAGCGCCCCCTCCCAGTCAGCGCCACCACACCGTATATTGAAAATCTGAAGCCATCGTTCTACAAAGTCAACCAAACTTGGATTGAAAAATCTAGAAAAATGTACAAACTGAAAACCAGTTTTGGTCTGCATAGCATCAGTAACAACGCTTGAGTCAGCTTTGTGTCAAGCCGCCATTTTGATTCAACAAAGCACAGGCATTGAAAAAGGCTGAAATTCAGAACTCTAAACTATGGCACCCAACATCCAGGAGCTTGCTATCCGGATCTTGGAGCCTTGTGCTGTTTTCGATCTATTCACACATCGGTCCACTACTGACATCATCTTATAAACCAACGTTATGTAAATAGTTTTTTAATAAAATGTTTTACCCTGTTTCTTTGCTGGTGTGTTGTCTATATTTTTAATATTTGCATAGGGTTTGTCATTATTTTGTGCGGGATGGGTGATGGAGCCGAGCTGTCTTGCAGCCCTCATGGTGTGGAGCTCAGTTCATCTCACTATTTTCGTATTTCTCAAGAAGGGTTGTTCCTAATATTTCTATTTTAGCGAGGTCAAAAAGAGATCCAATTAGTGGCCTACTGATTTTGCTCGATTACTTTTATTTTTTTACACGATTTTTCACTATCTGCAAAGACTAAACAGAGTATTGCGACTTTGTGCTTGTTTGTAAATAGAGAATGATCCAAAGAGAACCAATTCTAAAACAGTAAATGCTTGGACAACAATCAATCAAATGGAGAGACAAGGAGGTACGACGGATTACAACGGGGGTAAAGGCCTGCGTTAACTACCCTTCTGTATCTGCAAAGAGAGAGTACTACTAAGGCAAAAGAGGGGAGGGGGGGGGGCAGCGTTCAAAGCACATCAGCGTGCATAAATACGAAAATGTTTTTATCTATCACGTACTTGACATTTTAAAGCTTTTCATATTTGCTATTAAAAAACCAATGAAATTCACAGAAAAAACCATAGGTTATAGTGGATATATAGTTAGGAATTTGCATTTACAAAACCTTGAAAATTCAATGAAAAAACCATAGGTTATAGGCCATATATAGTTAGGAATTAGCATTTACAAAACCTTATTTTACTCGCATAAAACCATTGAAATTCCATATATAGTTAGCTAACTATAAGCGCTAACTATATATCGCGCACCCGCAATCCACTGCTGATGATGTCACATATTACATCATTCATGACATGGTCAGTGACATCACTGATGACATCACTGATGACATCTCAAATGACATCACTGATGACAACTCAAATGATATCAATGATGACATCTCAAATGACATCACTGATGACATCACTGATGACAACTCAAATGACATCACTGATGACATCTCATTTGTCATCACTGATCACATCACTCATGTGATAATACAATGAACCTCTTCAGACTCTAATATAACCTTACATACACTCAGTATAAACAGACACTCACAGACTGTCACTCATCCATGGAGTTACTCACACACCTAGTCAGTCATGCAAAGAATCAATCACACCTCCATTTCCTCAACTATACAGTTATACACATCTTACTTATTCAAACATATAATAACACATATTTACTCTCTTATATAATCCCTGATACAAGCTCACAGTGATCGATACAGCCACTCACACATTCACTGGCTCTTATGTTCAGTTATTTATATATCTCAACTCTCACATGTATTGTGTTTTACATACGTACTTACTTGCACATGTAGCAATGAGAAATCCATTCACTCACCAACACACCCATGCACAGTCAACCGCCCATATAGCTGTTTCCACATGCACTCTTGAACTCATACTCCTAGTGAATCAACTGCTTACACATCTATGCACAGAGTCACGCACCTCCCAGCCACCCACACACACACTCAGCCTCCCATTCAAATATTTGGGCAACCAATCAATAACCTATATGGCCACTCTTATAGCTACTGATCAACACATGCAGCAGCTTACACAACAACAAACATACTGATGCACGAATTAAGACAGTTTAGTCACTAACCCATGTACTCAGTGAGACACATTTAATCACTCACTCATACAGTCAGTCATGCACCTACTAAATTCTTCATCCAGACACTTATACATCCACTCATTCTTCAATATGTGAAACATATTTAAACTTTACAGACACATACAATCACTGGTTGTTTTGATCAGTGATGTCATCAGTGATGTCACTGACCATGTCATGAATGATGTAATATGTGACATCATCAGCAGTGGATTGCGGGTGCGCGATATATAGTTAGCGCTTATAGTTAGCTAACTATATATGGAATTTCAATGGTTTTATGCGAGTAAAATAAGGTTTTGTAAATGCTAATTCCTAACTATATATGGCCTATAACCTATGGTTTTTTCATTGAATTTTCAAGGTTTTGTAAATGCAAATTCCTAACTATATATCCACTATAACCTATGGTTTTTTCTGTGAATATATATATATATATATATATATATTACCTATTGGCGGTCGCCAGTAGGTAGTTATAGTTAGGATTTTTTTCAATGCAAAATCTCAAAATTCTATTTGGAATAACTTTGGCGCCGGTTGACGAATCTGCCTGAAAATTTCCTCAAATTTGCCTCGCGGAGCTCCGGTCCTTCCTTGAAAGTTTGGGGGGGATTCGTCAAGCGGGGGCTGAGATAAAAGGGGGGTCCCAAAACGTGTTTTCCCCATGTTAATTTCCATAGGGCGGTCGACCTCACTTTTAGCCCGAACGGCTGAATGGATTTCCACCAAACTTGGCAAAATTGTAGGGACTGGTAGCCCGATGTGCCTTTGCTATGTCTCAAGATATGTGCTCCAGTGGTTTTTGAGTAATTTAGGTTCAAAAAAATATATATATCTATGGCAGCGCCCCGGTACGCGAATGGGGGGGCGCACCGGGCACACCCCGCGACTTGCGCACGGAAAGCTGATTGGCTCTCCCGTGTCTGTAAACATTCCAAACAGTCCGGAGCGACCGCCATCTTGTGTCTCGGTAAAATCGAGACACAAGAGGTGGCAAAAACAAAGGGGGAAATGACCATAAGGGGGCAGAGTAGACCCCCCGACCCCCTAGGTTTGATGTGGGGGCTATAAATTGGAGGTAGTTCTAAAAAGAACTGTTTTTTTATTATTTTTGTTGTTTTATATTTTTTTATTGTTTTTTGAACATTTTTTACTTTTTTGGGCTTTTATGAACAGTTTTATATTTTTTTGTATTTTTTATTGGGAAAAACCAAAAACAGGGATTTGGAAACGGCTCAACTGGTGCAAAAAAAAACAGGAAAAAATTAAGGCTTCTTTGTGCATTTGTGGCTATCACCAGCAAGCATGATGAGTGTAATGCTCTGCTCACCATAAGTGATTAATTACCCACAATGTACACAAACAATTTTGTACACCCCAAACTCTGGTTGGATACTTGAAATCAACTGACTTGCTTCTGGACCCAATGGAGTGGGTTCTTTGGTTGTTGAGGTTGTGCCAGATGATTGGGGTAGGTTTTTGCAGAGTTCTCTCATCTCTGCTGCTGAAAAGTTAATAGGGTGCAAACGCTGCATATGCCGAATCATTGTATGATTCCCAAAGGAATATTTTTTTGTAGGGTTCCCCCTGGATAGCACAGCACCACAGATGAGACAGGTCACCTTTGCAGCGTTTACTTTTTTTAAACCAGTTGGGATTTTAAAAAACTCCCATATGAAGTGCTCCTTAGGTTTGTATGGTGGAGTGTTTTCTTGCAGGAACTGCCTTGTCCCTTCCTCCTCTTCCTCCTCCTCCTCCTCTTCTTCTTGACCACCAATGAGATGTTCTGGTGGTCCTTGTGGTGGTGGTGGTGGTGGGGCAGATGATCCAGCTGATGCGCTACTGTAGCCATTTCTGAGTAGAAATAGGTAGTAGTAGCTCTGGAAACAGGTCTTCCTCACTCAAAGTACAAAGTGAGAATGAGGAAAAAAGGTGGGGGCTTTCATCATTTGGAAAAAAAACTGTTCTGAACCAATGAAAAGTGTTATTTTCAGGTCACAAGACCAGGGTTTCATCATTATGAAACCAAAACTGTTATGAACCAATGAAAAGTGTTATTTTCAGGTCACATGACCTGACGCGCTTACGCTGCGTGCCCCGGGGCACTTACATAGCGCGTTTGTATGCGCGTGGGTGCTTCCGGGCGCGCTTACGCCGTGCGTATCACACGGACACGGCTACGCGATACGTCATGATGATGTTTTTGTTCGTACCAATAGCGCTAACGGGACGCTCACAGGTACGCGCCCCGGGGCGCGCGGCAAAATTGCGCTGACCAGGGTGCTCCCCGGTACGCGCCCCGGGAGCGCACCAAGGCAAAAAAAATAAACAAAAATAATAAAATAGCATTATATAAATATACAATATAGGATTCATTATAAAACATATTACATTTCATAGGTTTGAGGTCCTATATATAGTTAGGAATTAGCATTCAAAAAACCTATGAAATTCACTGAAAAAACCATAGGTTTCACACCAGTTATAGTTAGGAATTAGCATTTAAAAAACCTATTAAATTCACTGAAAAAACCATAGGTTTCACACCAGTTATAGTTAGCTGGAAATTTTACTGACATAAAACCATTGAAATTCCCACGTTATAGTTAATTGGACTCACTATAACTTGTGCGCCTGCAATGCACTGCTGATGACGTCACATATTACATCACTCATGACATGGTCAGTGACATCACTCATGACATACATGAGTGTGTTTATGGGTTATTAGATGTTGTTTTTAGTATCAGTATGAGTGTCTGTATGGTTTGGTGGGGGTATGACTTAGCACATAAATGCATCAATGACTGACTCTCTGTTTGTATGTGTTTTGAACACAACATATGTGCAGGACTGTATGGGTGGATGAGTGTGTATATGTGTTTGTTAGTGAGTGAATGACTGTCTCACTAGTGTCTTTATCAGTAACGACATATGTTTTAATCTAGTATATGTGAGTATTGATGTATATAAGTGAGTATATGTGAGAGTGAGAGATTGTAAGAGTTCCTGTTTAAATAAGTATGTGTTTCTATAAGTAATTGTGTAAGAGAGTAAGTATGTATAAGTTTCCTTAGAAGTGAGGTGGTAGTGTGTGTATAGTTGTATATGCTAATAAATGGATGTTCAATAGTTTATTTGCATGTGTGAGTATGTGCGTGAGTAACTTTTGGAAGACTGTCACTGTATAACAGGATGTATATGTGTATCACTACATATGATGAGTGAGTATATGTAAGAGTGACTATATAGAACTGTTGCTGAATGAGTGGATGTGTATATAGATGGTGGTATTACTGAATTGGTTGTTGTAACTGGTATGGGTATCTCCATTTTTTTGAAAATGTTAGTTTCTATTTTTGAATATGTGTTTCAAGGGTTACAATACACTGAAAGGAGGTCTGTCACTCTGTCACAAGGATGGTGTCATCAGTGATGTCATGAGTGATGTCACTGACCAGGTCATGAGTAATGTAATATGTGACGTCATCAGCAGTGCATTACACGCGCAAGTTATAGTGAGTCCAACTAACTATAATGTGGGAATTTCAATGGTTTTATGTCAGTAAAATTTCCAGCTAACTATAACTGGTGTGAAACCTATGGTTTTTTCAGTGAATTTAATTGGTTTTTTAAATGCTAATTCCCAACTATAACTGGTGTGAAACCTCTGGTTTTTTCAGTGAATTTCATAGGTTTTTTAAATGCTAATTCCTAACTATATATAGGGGCTCAAACTTATGAAATGTAATATTTTTATAATGAATCCTATATTGTACATTTATATATTACTTTTTTCTTTCTTTTTTTTACCCTGGTGCGCTCCCGGTGCGCGCCCCGGTGTGCGCACCGGAAAGCGCACTTTTCCGGCGCGCCCCGGGGCACGCAGCAGTGAGCGTCCCGTTAGCGCATTGCTGCGAACAAAAACATCATTGTGGCGTATCGCGTAGCCGCGCACGCGTGATACGCACGGCGTAAGTGCACCCGGAAGCATTCGAGCGAATACGATCGCGCAACGTAAGCATCCGATGCGCTTACGTGAAGCGCCCCTGGGCGCGCCCCGGGGCGCGTAGCGTAAGCGCGTCGGGCCATGTGACCTAAAAATAATACTTTTTATTGGTTCAGGACAGTTTAGGTTTCCAAATGATGAAAGCCCTGGTCATGTGACCTTAAAATAACTCTTTTCATTGGTTGTTATCATTTTTTTTTACAACTAATGAAAACCCCACCCATTTCCTTCATTTCTTCTTTCACTTTGGAGACAGCAAGACTTGTTTTTTTCTGTCCTACCATTTTGTGGAAAGAATGGCAGCTAGACCATCCAGCAGCAGTGAGGACTCAGATGTCTTCATTCAGGAAGAGCCTCCTTAGCCCAAGATCAAGGAGCATTTTATTTGTAAATTATTTTCAATACCTGAAGGATTAAAAAAGGTGAATGCTCCCAAAGTAGAATGCAAAATCTGCCAAACTGTGCTTTCCCGAGGAGACCCAAAAAGGAAGTACAGTTTTGGCAATTCGACAATGATTCGCCACGTCCAACGCAGGCACCCCCAGAACTATGCCCGGGAGAGTGTCCGAGACCTGGCACGTAACCCCCCAAGGGATGGTACCTCTACATCTACAGGAGGAGCCACAACATCAGGGAGAGGACATGCAGCGAATTGGAGATGATTCCGAACATTCAACCTGTTTTTAGTGATATTACTATTAAGTGCAAGCAATGCGATGAACTGCTTTGCTATGGTGAGCAGAGCATCAAGCTCATTGCACGCAAGAGGCAAGAACACCGCTGCCTTCCCCAGCCCTAATTTGTCCCCTTTTTTTGCTCCTGTTGAGCAGTTTTGCATTACCTGTTTTTGTTTTTGTTCTGAAAAAAACATAAAAAAACCTGTTGTTTTTAGAACTACCCCCAGTTCTCAAAAAAGAGCTATATTCTTATCAAATTCAAAATGAGTAACTGAAGTGGAGTGCAGTGAGAGAGGAGAGGAAATGAAAATGAGTGAGAAAGCAAAGAAAGGGACGAGAGGGGAAGGGAAGTGAAGTAGGGGGACTGAAAGAAGGTGAGTGTGGGGAACGAGAGTGAGGAGAAGTAGAGTGAACCTGGGGAATGTGTATAAGTGAAGAATATGTAGTAAAAGAACAGTGGTGTGGAAGGGTAAGAAAAGACTGATGCAAGCCCTTTCACATTATACCTGCGCCAGGTGTAATGTATGCAAAGGGGGCGTATTGACGCAAGAAAGGGTTGTAGAACTGACGCAGTGAAATCTATGAGATTTCACTGCGTCACTTTTAGGACACCATTGCGTCAAAATCTTGCGCCTGCCTCACAGCAGGCGTAAGACTGACGCAGGCCCTTTCACATGGGGCTGGCCCCATGTGAAAGGATGCATTGCTGGAGTTGCATCACTTTTGTGACACACTCCAGCAATACATCACTACCTCTAAGCACTTTAAATTAATATTTTACAGTTTCACTGGGTTTTTAACATGGTATGCTCCCCGGTGCGCGTACCGGGCGCTCCCCCCGCGCAAATTGAAAAAAAAAAATTTCAGGGGATCAGGGGGGTCTACTCTGCCCCCTTATTGTCATTTCCCCCTTTGTTTTTGCCTCCTCTTGTGTCTCGATCTTACCGAGACACAGGATGGCGGCCGCTCCGGACTGTTTCGAATGTTTACAGACACCCGAGAGCCAATCAGCTTTCCGCGCACAAGTCGCGTTGCGCGCCCGGAGCGCTCCCCGGTGCGCGTACCGGGGCGCGGCCATAGATATATATATTTGTTTTAACCTAAATTATTCAAAATCCACTGGAGCACATATCTTGAGACATAGCAAAGGCACATCGGGCTACCAGTCCCTACAATTTTGCCAAGTTTGGTGGAAATCCATATAGCCGTTCGGGCTAAAAGTGAGGTTGACTGCCCTATGGAAATAACATGGGGAAAACACGTTTTGGGACCCCCCTTTTATCTTGGCCCCTGCTTGACGAATCCCCCCCACACTTTCAGGGAAGGACCGAAGCGCCGCAAGGCAAATTTGAGGAAAATTTCATGCAGATTCCTCAACCGGCGCCAAAGTTATTCCCAATAGAATGTTGCGAACTCCCTATAAAAAATAATCCTAACTATAACTACCTACTGGCGACCGCCAGTAGGTAATATATGTATATATATATATATATATATATATATATATATATATATATATATATATATATATATATATATATAAATATATGTATATATATATATATATATATATATATATATATATATATATATATATATATAATTTTAAATTGATCCGTATTTATTATTTTATGAATACTATGACAATTAGCAGATTCCTCAATCGGCGCCAAAGTTATTCCCAATAGAATGTTGACATTTTGCATTGAAAAAAATCCTAACTATAACTACCTACTGGCGACCGCCAGTAGGTAATATATATATATATATATATTCACTGAAAAAACCATAGGTTATAGACCATATATAGTTAGGAATTAGCATTTTCAAAACCATATTTTACTCACACAAAACCATTGAAATTTCATATATAGTTAGTTGCCCTAACTATATATCGCGCACCCGCAATCCACTGCTGATGATGTCACATATTACATCATTCATGACATGGTCAGTGACATCACTGATGACATCACTGATGACATCACTGATGACATCTCATTTGACATTACTGATCACATCACTGATGACATCATTCATGTGATAATACGATGAACCTCTTCAGACTCTAATATAACCTTAGATACACTCAGTGTAAACAGACACTCACAGACTGTCACTCATCCATGGAGTTATTCACACACCTAGTCAATCATGCAAAGAATCAATCACACCTCCATTTCCTCAACTATACAGTTATACACACCTTACTTATTCAAACATATACTAACACATATTTACTCTCTTATACAATCCCTGATACAAGCTCACAATGATATATACATTATGCACAGTTATTTATATATGTCAACTCTCACATGTACTGTGTTTTACATATGTACTTACTTTGACATGTAGCACTGAGATATCCATTCACTCACCAATACACTCATGCACACAGTCAACCGCCCATACAGCTGTTTCCACATGCACTTTTGAACCCATACATCTAGTGAATCAACTGCTCACACATCTATGCACAGAGTCATACACCTCCCAGCCACCCACACACACATCCAGTCTTCCATACAAATACTTGGGCAACCAACCAATAACCCATATAGTTACTCAAATAGCTCCTGATCAACACATGCAGCAGTTTACAGAACAACAGACATAATGATGTACAAATTAAGACAGTTTAGTCACTAACTCATGCCCTCAGTGAGACACATTTAATCACTCACTCATACAGTCAGTCATGCACCTACTAAATCCTTCATCCAGACACTTATACATCCACTCATTCTTCAATATGTAAGACATATTTTAACTTTACAGAAACACACAGTCACTGGATGTTGTCATCAGTGATGTCATCAGTGATGTCATTTGAGATGTCATCAGTGATGTCACTGACCATGTCATGAATGATGTAATATGTGACATCATCAGCAGTGGATTGCGGGTGCGCGATATATAGTTAGGGCAACTAACTATATATGAAATTTCAATGGTTTTGTGTGAGTAAAATATGGTTTTGTAAATGCTAATTCCTAACTATATATGGTCTATAACCTATGGTTTTTTCAGTGAATTTCAATGGTTTTTTAAAAGCTAATATCTGTAGCTGTAAAATGTCTTTTTCTTTAAATCCCAAATTATATTTTATATGTTTATGATTAATTTTTAAAAAAATATTTTTTTGGTTCGCTCCTGGTTCGCGAACCGGGAAGCTTTCCGTTAGCTCAATTTGATGCCGCGACCCGGTCCGCTAACCGGTAAACGTTCCGTTTGCGCAACTACCGCATCAAAAATCAACATCGTGACGCGCCGCGGAAGCGCGACATATCACGTTGTCGCGTAATGCGTCTTATGACGCGCCGCGTTAGCGCTCCCGGAAGTGCTCCGGACCGCGAACCGGAAGCGATCCGGGGCGCGGCGCGCAGCGCGTAAAGTGAGCGTAACAGGTCATGTGACTTGTTTATAAAACTTTTCATTGGTTCATTTCACTTTTGGTTTCCTAATGATGTAAGACTAGGTCATGTGACCTAAAAATAACACTTTTCATTGGTTTAGAACTATTTTTTTCCCCAAATGATGAAAGCCCCCACCTTTTTTCTCACTCTGACTTTCAACTTTGAGAAAGGAAGACCTATTTTGCTCTGTTTAAAAAATGGCTTCAGTAGTAGCTTCAGCTGGTGCACCCCCACCACCACCACCACCATCTCCTCATAGGAAGAGAGGACCACCTCCACAGTTCCTTGGAAACCCAGAGGAGAAAGAGGATCCAGAAGAGGGAGAGGAAGAAGAGGCACCACGATTTGTCAAAGAGTTACCCCGGGTATCTCATCACAAAAATAGTTTTATCTGGCAGTTTTTTTCTATTCCACCAGGAGAGAAAAAAGTTAATGCACGCTATGCTACGTGCCTTATATGCCAAGATAAATTATCCAGGGGCACTGATAAAAAGTACAGCTATGGAAACTACACGATGCACCGACATATGCAGAGGTGGCATCCATTAAATTATAGCCGGGCAGAGATGCGTGACCTACAAGAGAACCCCCCCAACTTCGGTGGCCAGAACATCTACTGATATTTCTCTCACAGTTGCAGAGGCAAGCGAAACAGTGCCAAATATTCAAAAAAATGTTGTCCATATGAAGCTTACTTGCTTATATTGTGGCACTTTAATTTCATGCGCAAATATGAGTGTGAAATTAATTGATTTAGCATTTGAGAAACACCGATGCTCTAAACGCCCCAAGCAATAATTTTTTTTTGTGCTCCTGTTGAGCCCTTTTCAATGCCTCTTTTTGTTCTTTCCCTTTGAAAAAAAACAAAAAAAACAAAAAAGTGTTCAAAAAATACAAAAAAAACAAATAATGTTCAAAAAAGAAAAAAAAAATATAAAACAACAAAAACATTAAAAAAAAGTTCTTTTCAGAACTACCTCCCCTTTTTACAAAAATTGCTAGAAAGTGTAACACTCTGGCAAGCTGTTTTTTTTTTAGTTCGCTTTCCGGTTCGCTCGCCGGTTCGCGAACCGGGAGCTAACCCCAATTTTTTTTTTTTTTTAAATAAAGGAGTAAGTACAAGGGAAGAAAACAGAGAGTAATGTTAAAAGAAAGACAGCTATAGGGACTAAACCAGAAATGGTGTTTAATAGATTTATTTACCTAAGAAAAGAAGGAAGAGGATATAATTGTGGAAAACAAAATACATAAGGAAGTGAAAGAATCAAGCATTGAAAATGCAATAGGTTTCACAATAGAAGAGTTTGTTCTTTTGGTTTTGCAAATGAATGAGTGGCGTTGTGTGGATGAGAGGCATTGCGTGGATAATTGGCGTTGTGTGGATTATTGGTGTTGCGTGGATGAGTGGCATTGCGTGGATTAGTGGCATTGCGTGGATGAATTGCGTGTGTGAATGGCGTAGTGTGTGTGAGTGACGTTGTGTGTGTGAGTGGCGTTGTGTGTGTGAGTGGCGTTGCGTGTGTGAATGGCGTTGCGTGTGTGAATGGCGTTGCGTGTGTGAGTGACGTTACTGTGAGGGGGGGGAGGAGAAATGCACACGGCAGACAGGGGAGGGGACGGAGCGGGGACAGTAGAATGAGGATGTAAAGCAGCCGGGGCGTTTATAGTGAAGCTAAACTTCACTTCAAAGGTGTGGGAGGAGTACGCCTGAGGAAACAGACGGCGATTTGGTAATGTGCACACGCATTTTAGGTCAATGCACTTGTGTATTGAACCAAAACCCACGGGCACAGCTCCAAATTTGCACATTTAAATAATCTTTGTTTAAAGCTCTATAGTCTGAAGCCCTATAGTAGGTGAATGTGATTGAAATGTAACGAAAAGAGTAGAAAACATTTACCTTATAATTCTTGTTAACTTTTTCAATTCTTTTTTCATACTTTCAATCTGTGAAAGAGAGAACAAACATTTCAAAAATATTAAAACATGTATTTAAAAATTAGAAAAGACAAGGGAAAAGGTTCAAGAACAAACAGTTTTTCAACAACTTTGACATTTACAGAAGCCTCTGCTTCTCTACGTCTCCTACACAGTCCTAAAGATATATATTTTAAACAAACAGTATCTTGATGCTGATGAAGTGAGGCCTATTTTGGAACATGGTGCATCTTTTGCACTGCTGATGTCTCACAATAGTGATGCAATGGCAGCACAAAAGAGATGTAAAGCCATCATAAAATTGTCTCTAACATTTTAAATGATTGTTTCAGGATGCAAATAAGATGTGTCCTTTCCAGAGGTTTGTTTGAGGTGAGGGCTATTCAGGTTTAAAAAAAAACAGTACCCAGAAGTGCAGCACTGTAAGCGTTAACTTTGACACTTACAGAAGCCTCAGTTTCTCTATATCTACCTCACATTTCTAAATGTATATCATAAGTACAAAAAGTAGAGAATTAATTATACATGTTAAATGGTTTATTTTTGCTGTTCTCAGAATGTATCAAATTTCACTAAAACAGTGACTTGAAGGTATTCATCATGTAACAGCGGGGAAAAAAAAACACAATCAAAATGATTGTGTTTAAAAAACCCATACAACATAAGAAATCTGAATTCAAAACTCCTTAAAATTAACTTACTTTCCATGACGTCAAAGGATGTCCTTTGAATAGCTTACACTCCTTTGTGCTATTAATATTTTCAGCCCGCCACTTTCTGAAAGAAAACCTCCATCGTTTTGAAATATATGTTACATACGATAAAAGACTTCTCACATTCTACCACATGTTTCCACATGGCCAAATCATGTTAGAGCGATTTACAACTCTTGGAATTCTTGTAAGCAAATCCTGTCATTTTCTATTTTCGCAACTTTCAGAAAGAAAACGTTTAAGATTACTTTCACAATCCTGGACTACTAATATCTTACTCTTCTTGCTCACTCATGTTCTACTTTTCCTATCACACTGATACTGCTTACTATGAAGCAGACTTACTTGCATCAGGTTTATATAGTTGGATTTTTAAAATGACATTATAATCAAAATTTTGGACCAATAATCTAGACAGCATTGCAGACTTACATTCCCTCTACTCCATGAACCTCTTGAAATTCCTCAGAGCACATCCCGAGATTCTTTCCCTAAAATTTTGGTTTTAAAAACACCAGGTAAGAATTTTTAAGGTCATACAGCCATTTTTTTTTTAAAGTTATAACAGAATCGTTGCAGAATGACCAGCCGTTTCTAGACTTTAAATAAGCTGTGTAATGTCCTGATGTTGTTGAAGGACCGTCATGATAGATAATTGCTACAGTTACAAAAGTCCTTCCTGATATTGACAACTGCGAAGCAACAACATTTTTTATTAAAGTTGTCAATTTTGTTCCATCAGGCCTACATCGTTGGAACATTAAAATGACATACTGGCCATATCTTCGTATAAATAATGTTGACATCATTTCAGATTACATTGGCTACACTCCATGTTGTGATCAGCTGCTTTTACTAGCTTATTAAAGGACACTGATTTACTGTCTGGCAAAGTTAAATATAAAAATCTTTCTGAGTCTACACTAGTAGTACTTGATACCCTACAGTTCTCGCAGTCATGCTGCCATTGATAAGAAAGCCCAAACAGGTGATCTACATCTACACCCTCATCTTGCAATACATCAAGCATATACATTAAAAACTCCTAACAATCCTGCTGAATATTTTCAGAGAAGTCTGTTTGACCTGAACATTCGTCTAACAGATAACGAACTTCAGACACACTTTCTACTTTTGTTCTATCAGTGCTACATTTCTCTAACACAGAATTCAACAAACAGCATAAACTTTGTTCCGAATTGATCACAATCCCTTCTTTTAAAGTCTCTAGTGAAAAGACAACATTAACAACTACATTTGCATAGCAGTCGACACCAGAACTGTTTTCAAATTGAAAACCGACAACATCTTCAACAGAATCCGTTTTTTTTCTGCTTACAATTTTCGGTTCATCGACTTTTGGGCTTTTTGCTACAACCTCCCTACTATTACTGATATTTCTTCGTTTCCGGCCTACCACACGTTTCTCAAACAAAGGATATTGAGGCAAATGTGGCGCATACTCTCTTCTTAACCTATTGTATTCCTTAACACAATCTAGATCCGCACCAATGTTTGTGACATCACAGTCAATCAAGTACAATCCCGATAAAGTTCTAACTCGTGACAATGCCACATATGCCATACCCTCCTTGAACACAGAACTGCCAATATTCACCAATGCACTATCTACACTTAAACCTTGCGAATTATGGATTGTCACCGCATATGCCAAGCAAACAGGAAACTGCTTACGGCGAACATATAAGTCTTTAACAAGCAAAAACCTAGCAGAACAACGACCAATTAGCTGTACTTCCTCAATGCCATCAAATTTAATTTTTAAAAATTCAATTCCATCTCTACTTCTCAAAATCAACAACATTACTCATTGATCCATTTACCAGACATCTTTCAACATGTAAATTCCTTCTCAAAATGATTCGGCAATTTAAACACACATTCAAAGTCTTTTCAAAACCCGCTGTTTTAGATATTGTCTTCTCTAATGCATCCAATTTTGATTTCAAATTCTCAGACAAAATAATTGTTGATCCCATATGCTCTATTCTGTCAATAGCTTCCAGTTTCACAATCTCTTGCTTTTCTAAATGCAACATTTTGTTGTTGAAGATGGCACATTCTGCAAGAGTTGGCATCAAACATATTCCGGATTTCTTCTCAGTAATTTTCTGAAAAATATTCTCAGGCACAACGTCTTGTTCTGGATATAAATTTGGCAGTAATCGTGCATTTAAAGCTTCTTTCCCATGCTCGGTCACTTTTCCAATTCTAATATCTTGTAGAATATTCTTGTAATCTTCATCCTTTGCCTGACGCATATTTTCATGCAGTTCAGCATAATTGAAGTTTAACCATATATTGACGTTGCCAATGCTCCCTAGGCACTTCCTGGTATCTTCATGGGTGAGTATTTTGAACACAGGTTGTCCTTTTACTGGTGTCAGCTGCAGAAGATCTCCGAAAACAATGATGTGTTTGCCACCAAATAACACATCATACTCAGTTTTAAGAACTTCTTGCATTCTCAAATGCACAAAGGCAAGCATGACATTGGAAACCATGCTTACTTCGTCAATGATAAGAAGTTTCATTTTCCTCAAGACTCTTGAAACTTCACAACAAGCATCTCCAGATAACTTGTGGTATTGTATTTTGTTGTCATGCTCCACTGGCAGCATCAGTAGACAATGCAAAGTAATACCTTTAATGTTATGTGCTGCCAGTCCAGTTGGAGCGGTAACAACACAAGACAGCGATGACTCAGTCCTTTCCTGCAAATAACAAGAAATTGCTTTAATGAGGAAACTTTTTCCAGTTCCCGCTTCTCCACTCACGTACAGTCGGACAGGCTTCAACGACGTACATGAGCACTCTTTATTCTCATGACTTAATCCATGATCAATTTGCTTGGTAACTTCGTCATATATTTTCCTCTGCTCAACGTTGAGTTGTTTTTCCAAGTCTTCTAAGTTAACTGCATCCTCCTGAGCATGTGCCATGGCTCTTTCCACTTCATTCATAGCAGTGGCAGCTTCATTTTCGATAATAGGTCCTCCTAGTGGATCCTGACTCAATGAAACAGAACTCTGACTGTCCTGAGAACTGTCTCTGGCAATCTCGGCTGCAATCGTTGCTTCCTGCTCAATTTCCAAAGTCAACATTTCTTGATATTTGGGAAAAGCAGGACATTCTATGGTCTCCTTGGCGGCAGTGAAAGAGTCTTCGTAACAGAGGAAATCTCCAAGCAGTTCCTCTTCTGCACGCCAAGGCTTGAAAAGTTGCAAAAGTGCTAAATAGAAAAACTCCTTTTTTTCTGGAGATTCGCCACTCAATTTTCGATGGTTTACCAATTGGCATTTTCTTTGCTTGACCAGACATCCCTCACTTCCAATTACAGCATACACTCCTTTCTCAATATCTTCTTTGATGTTCCTCTTGAATATGTAATTTTGTAGAACCTCATACAAACAAACATTCTCAAGGTGACTGCTTCGATTTGGATAATATGTATCCAACATGTTGGTCTTCAAAATGTCGGTACTGTTTGGCTCTTTTTCCGCCAAATACTCAATTTCCCGCACAGGTTTCAGAACTCGATTACGCGTTGCAGCAAGACCAAGACTCGCCCAAACGATACTCCTGGATTTGGCATAAAGACTTGCTGAAGACAACCGGTCAGAACATTCGTAAGCTCCAATTTCTCGATGCGACAACATCTTCAGACTGAAACTGTACAACTTCTTACTGAGGCTCTTTTCATGGGAAATGTCCTCCCACATATCCTTCAATTCTGTCTTTTCTTTTTTGGTGATGTAAGATGTCACATACCGAGCCACAGCCATACAGTTGTCAGCCACGAACTGTATATCCATGTTAGCATTCCACATGGACAAAATCACTGGGTTGTAGTCGTTGATGTACTTGGACTCTTCGTTCCTTTTCAAATTGTTGTATTTTTGGGTTATTTCCTCGTCACATTATGTCGCAGAGAAGACATCAAACTGTTCACTCTTCCTTTAGAAATCACCGGTCGTGGAAAGTTGAAACGACATTTGGTGTAGAACTTGTCCTTGTTTCTGAATTTACGACGACAGTACTTTCCACAACGATGGCTTTGGAAACGTAGAACTTGTTCTCTTAGGCTTTTCTTCTCTGTTGCGTTTGGAACAGCACACGTAGAATACTGTTCTATGAAACTCATCACTAAGTCATCCGGATCTGTTCCAAATTTAGGTGCATCCTTGATCCACAGCAGCATATGTATATGAGGATCACCTCTTGCTTGGTACTCCTTTCTCCTTAAGAAATCCAACACATCTCCAAGAGGTGGATTCTTCTTATTCATGATGAAAGACATCATAGCTTCAAATCTATGATTGAAGTACCTGCATACATTCACTGGATCCAAAGAACACAGTTCTCCGGGTGTCTTGAATTCAATGTTTTCAATGTTTCCATTTGCCTCTCGTAGAAATTCAAGTAAGTCTTCCCAGCCATACTCGGCACAGCTCAGAGTGAGGAACCATGTCGGAGTTCCTAAGTTCCTCAGCATACATTTTAAATCACCATGACGACGGTACCAGTACTCATTAGTACCACGCTGACACGCCATGAGATTAATTAGGTGAGAATCCAAAATACTGTCTTGGACATTGACTTTATGCATAAAGTCACTCGCCGAGATGTTTCGCATCTGTATACCACTTTTCAAGATGTGGTTTACTGCATATGACAGTCCAGACAGATCGCTTTCAAACAGGAGATGAAACAAATAGGGAATGCATTGACGAAACCTAGGATCTTCTGCATACAATCGTAAAGTCCGGTATTCAGAAGCAGAAATTTGATGAGGTCGCTCATCATATCTTCCTCCTTGACCTGTTGGAAATAGCTGTGGGAAACACCGAGCTTCCAAACTTTCCTCCCTAACACTGATTGGACTCCCTTTGGCTTGTTTCATTTGAAACAACTCAATAGCATTCCCCATGACTTCCTTGGAATGCAAAGGATGAACACTATAATGTTCACATATTTCTTCACTTTTAGAGGCTTCTACTTTCTCAATTTGGCCAGCACACAAATCGCTATCCTCTTCATCACTTACTTCCTCTTCTGCAACATATACATTCTTATAGTACTTATTATTTTTTTTCAAATACAATGTTGCCTTTTTGACTTTCCTAACATCCACTAAATCTTGCCATATTTTCTTATTCTTTGTCGGAACCCCATTAACTAAGATAACCAGAGGTTCCTCTTCCACTTTTTCTACTCCAATTGTGTTAATGTTTTTGTTCAAATCTAGAGGCAAATAAACAACTCTTCCCTTTAATCCTCTCTGTAAATCTGATGGAGGCAACTTCCCTGTCTTTGGCTCCATTCTTACAATAGCCTGAAAGGGATGGATACTTTGAATCAAAATAGATTCATAAGTATTTAAATCCTTCAATTCAGAAGGAATCTCAACCAATTCCAGATTATTATGAACCGCCCTAGCAGGCATCTGGTTTTGGTTTAATTTGTTACAACAATAAGTACACACACGTTGATCCGATCCCAAATCAAAACAATTTTCTACCATCAAGTATGTTGCGAAATCCTTCCATTCACTATTATTTTCCCTTTCACTTTTTGCATATAAATCCACTAACTTAATCTGATTCTTATAATAAGTGTGTCGACAACACACACAAGTGAAATTAGGCCTCTCACTTGATTTCACCTGAAACGTGGCAATTTCCTTCTGAAAATTTTCTGTACTGGAAACCTGTACATTATCTTCAACATTACCCTCTACTTCTGGGTCAATTTGAACATTCTCATCTTTACTTCCAAAGTAACAAAACTCAATTTCTTCACAAATATTCTTGACATCTATTTCAGAACCATGCAAAAGAGCAGCACATAATTGTTTAAGCATAATGGCTGGACTCTTAGCATAATACAACATTCTGACTAATTTCCTCACTTTATTATGATGCACTGCTAGCACCCTGAAATGATGAAAAACACTCTGGCATACTCTCCTGGAAAGACAAGCCAGTGAATGACCACGCAAACCTGTCACTTCTCTCACTCTGCAAGGATCTAATTCTTGCAACAACTTCATTTTCTGCTTCAAACTTTTCTTATTAAATGTCCGTACAAAATCACAAAGCAAATTGATGGAATCCTGTTGCACACTGCAAATAGAACTACACTTCCAAATGTACACAGGACCTTTAGGACGTCTTTCTAAAACCTCATTACCTAACACCTCTTCTATCTCTGTTGTCACAAGTTTTTCTTTTTCAACTGGACAACCATCCTTCACTTCATAAGCTCGACCACTGGTGTCAACTGCAAGCACCAAATCATTATCCTGAAAATAACTCTCCTCATTAAAAAATGCCTCACAACTTGAACTATGCATCCATTCTCCGGAAAAAACTTCACAAAAATTACTTCGATTAACTACTCTCTTCCATCTACTATTTGATTTGAAATCAGAAATTACCTTGTTTAGTTTCCTAATTCTACTGATTACCAAAATAAATAACTTTCGCTTAATTTCGAAAGCATGATCAATAATTTTCTCTACATTTTTCTTTTTCTTATAAAATGCCACTTTCTGTTGGCCTTTCTTAATATTTTTTAATAAATTAACTATTATCCTGTTGCGGAACATTCGTTTTCGAATGTCCCTAAACTGTTGTTTCCTTCTACTATCATGCACAGAGTTATCTCTTGCTCTAGCAGTAACATTTTTGATTGGTCTTTCCTTTCCGTTTAAATTGCTTCTCTTTTTCTGGACTGAAACATTTTCTGTAGAAATACTTTTTTTACTACAAATATTTCTTATGAATGATTTCGTGGTCTTACCCGGAGCTTTCTTGGTGATTTGACAAGTTTTTTTGGGAGAGGACTGATGCAGTAATAGCTGAACTTGCTGTCTTTGACGTTTTCTAGCCTTTCTAATTCGATTCTTAGTTGGCATTTTCAAATTTTGAAATGATCTGCAGTTGAATCTGTGATAAAATATAATAAAAAATGTTATTAACCACTATTACCAAACAGTAAATGAATAACAGTCATCAAAAACTTTACACCCTACTTATTATTTAACATAGAAAATCTTTTGCACCACCACTGCGTCACAAAAGTGACGCACAGTGGTACAAAACAGGCATACACCTATCATAAATCTCTCCCTAACATTTTAAATGATTGATTCAGGATGACGATAAGGTGTGGCCTATCCAGAGGTTTGTTTGGGCCCAGATCTTTGGACTGGGGTGAATGTGTGACATTGATCCACATTCGGTCCATCACCTGTTTTGTTTGTTTGAGGTGAGGCCTACTCACGGTTGCAGATGAGATTTTCGCTTGTTGAAGAATACAAAGGAGATAATACATGTGAAGGCCTACCAATGAAGTAAGTCATGTCCACTTCACTCTTGAACAAAGGGCAGACCTCTTTTGAATCTGTGGTCAGACCTAAACTTCATCTGCACAATGTCATTCATAAACTTAGGAAACACTAGTGATGTAATTGAAAAATGTGGAGTTTCTTTTCCTCATTTCAGAATTACATCACCTGTGTTTCCTCATTGACTTAAAATGTCCTTAAGACACATGAAAGCGTTTTTTGATTGCCGTTGCACCATTTTTGGGTCATTTTTAACATGGCTATGTAACTCCCATAATCAAAATCTAAATTTGCCAAGCACAGGTGGGAGCATATTTACAAGAAACTTGCCCCATGGAGAAAGCTCTTCAATTTAAATGGGAAAAATAACATCATAGACACTCAAATGCCTTATAAATATGCCCCAAACAACCTATGAAGCTCTAGCAGTACATATCCAGAAATGTAATTGATTTCAAAAAACGTTTTTAAACACAACATATAAATCAATTGTATACCTACATTCAAGAGGAAATGACTTAAAATGTCCTTAAGACACATGAAAGCGTTTTTTGATTGCCCTTGCACCATTTTTGGGTCATTTTTAACATGGCTATGTAACTCCCATAATCAAAAACTAAATTTGCCAAGCACAGGTGGGAGCATATTTACAAGAAACTTGCCCCATGGAGAAAGCTCTTCAATTAAAATGGGAAAAATAACATCATAGACACTCAAATGCCTTATAAATATGGCCCAAACAACCTATGAAGCTCTAGCAGTACATATCCAGAAATGTAATTGTTTTCAAAAATCGTTTTTAAACACAACATATCTGTTTCAGCTTACATGAGAGACCATGGAATGGGCTCCATGTACAACAATAACTTGCGTTACTGCATGCAAGATTTCTACACAGAATATGCAATTACAATTTCTCAAAGAAACAAAATCTATTTGTATATCACTTGAGACAAAGCATCATTTTAAAAACACAGCTTTCTTCATCATTTTCTCCTTAAATCATACTATTCTCTATCTAAATTAAATAAATCTTTTCTCACCTTAGCAAATACTTTTTGAGTTTCAAAACAGTCTCAGAAATACACCAAATTGTCTTCAGCAGAACAAAGAGTATGCACTCCAGAGGCTGCAGCTATAGAAAGCACAGAAATGCTGATATTCATTACACATATCTCTCATATTAGCCAATCATAACTCTTCCCTCACTTTTTTCAAATCAAAACCCTTCCCCCCTCTGCCCTCTCTGCCTTTTTTGCTTAGCAACCACCTCCTGAAAGACCTCTGATGTTTGCAAGTTCACACAACAATGTTTCAATTGAACTCTGAACTCTCAGTGCACCTGCGTATCCAGTGCAATCTTTCATTAAATGTTTTTTCCTTGACCATTCAAATTACATCTTTCAAAGAACACATCCATGCACCCTAACTTTCTGTTTTCAGAAATGGAAATCCACCAATCACTGCTAATGAATCATTAGCACTGAAACTCCACAGTTTTTTTTCTTTACAAACTCCTACTGTTTCAACTGCCCTTTCATTACCACACTTCATCTGACTGCAGCACAACCTTCTCTCACCATGTTTTATGTCTGGATTGTTGGACATAGTTACATCTACTGGGCTCAAAGGTATGCTGAGAACAGAAATTTACCTAACCTCAATTTACAAGATGTGGAAATTAAGTGGTTGGGCCAAAGAGGATTAAAATGTCACCAATTGATACCATTGGTGAAAACCTTTATGCATTTGCCAAAACCTGACCTGTTAATTGTGCACTGTGGAGGTAATGATTTGGGCACTTTGACTGGGGTAGGTCTGGAAATGCTTTTAAAGGACACCTTTGAGCAATTAATGGCACTTTTTCCTCAAACTGCCTTGGTATATTCAAATATATGCCAAAGACAGAAATGGAGGTGGTCCAACCAATTTTGTCCACAAATTGAGAAGTCGAGGAAGCATGTAAACAAATCTGTTTCAGCTTACATGAGAGACCATGGAATGGGCTCCATGTACAACAATAACTTGCGTTACTGCATGCAAGATATCTACAGAGGAGATGGAGTTCACTTCTAAGATGAGGGCAACAGAATTTTCATTTTGAATTTAAGACTGTGCATTGGTACCTACTTATAAGTACCTAAATGTACCATAAACCCAAAAGCTCTTCTCAGAGCTACCCTACATCTGATCACTCACAATTATTATTTTACTCTAACTTTTTTCTCTAATTTTCAACAAACTACGCTCCCCGGAGCGCTACCCGGTACGCGAACCGGAAGCTAACTGCGCAAAATTTCTAAAAAAAATGTTTTTTTCCCGCACATATGGGCCTCCTCAGCCACCCTCAGAAAACCTAGGGGGTCAAGATACGTCTACCGTGCCCCCTTCTACCCATTCTGAACATTATTTGCCCTCCATCTTGTATCTTAATTCGACCGAAACACAAAATGGTGGACTCCCGTAACGCTGCTGGTTCGCGAACCGGGCCGCTTCCCGGGAAGCGGTCCAAAAAAAAAGGTGGGAAAGTAATTTACAGAAAAACGACTAGAGACACTCTCACCAAATATAGATTAGCTCATACTACATAACAATCCCTTTCATTTTCACAAATTTGATTGAAATTCCATTTAGCCATTTAGCCTGTAGACCTCTCTATATACCTTGAGGTAAATTACTTCACAAAACACATCTGAAGTGTTGGAATTGACAACCAATGAAAATGTTACTTTCATTTTCTACTTTTATTACCTGACATTTGATTGGTTATATACCTGAATATATATAAAGGAAGAGAAGGAAACACAGCCATTTTGACTACTACTTCTTGTTGTACATTTCAATTGAATTTTCACTAAACACTTCAACTTCTTTGTAAAGGTAAGTTGTTATTTTTAAAACTGAAGTATATTGTGCACTATAAATTAATATGGTAAACTTTTTCTGATAGTTATATACTATCCCTCTGTAGTAGTTATAGATTTAGATAGACTTCTCTGTTATAGTTATGGATGGAGTTAGGCTTCTCTTGTATAATTATGAATTTACTTACGTTAAATCACATACACTTTTTTATATTCCTACTTCCACTCTGATACTATACACTGCCCAAAGATAAATTCACTGATAAAAACTGCCTATCTAAAATTAATCCCAACAGTGCCCTATCTCTACTAATATATATTTTTTTTATCCAAATTTCAGGCAAAATGGAAGGCGAACACAAAGTTGAATTTCAAAGTGTCCTGCAAGAGAGCAGCCAAGAAATAATTGATCCAAATTACATTGAATTTATGGATGAAACTTGGGACCAAGAACTACTGCAATGTGTGCAAGCAGTAGATGACCTCCTTCAAAATGAGGACATTTTACACCCTCAGAGATTACAAACTATGTTCAATGAAAATAATGACATTTCAGACAGTGAAATGTTAGAAAGTTTATTAAATTGAAACACAATCACAATAATAAATAATTGCTTAAAAAATAAAGAAATTAAAAAAATAATCAACAAAACCAACAATCAATTAACATACAGTATTTGAAAAGTCTATCATTCTTTTTTCCTTATAGTACGCTCCCCAGAACGCTTCCCGGTTCGCGAACCGGGAGCTTCCCACGCAAAAAAAAAAAAATCCTCAGCATGGCTCCCCACCCTCGCAAGCATCTCCCCCACGCATTGGTCACCCCCGCTCTCTCTCTCATGCATGGGTCATAAACCTCCCCCCATCTGCGCTGCTTTTTCCTGAGAATCACACCCCGTGCCCGCCCGACACCTCCCTTTCACCTTATTTACTACCGCACCCTCTGACACTCCTCTTCCTCTGTGTCCGATTGTCCAGGCCGGTCCCAGGCTATCATCTAGCCCTGTGGAAGTAGTTTATGGCCCCAACTGTAAAGAATCACCCCTCTTCAAAGGAGTTACAGTAGATCAAGGCCCCCTCCCCATGAGATCCGTCACTGCACACGCGTTCCTACTATCTGATAACGATCCTGTATTGTGATTGGGGAGAGGATTCTCACTGTGAGGGTGTGTGGGACCGAGCCTGAAGCGGAAGATTTCAGGGATGCCTTTTTGTACATCAAAGTCTTCACAAATATGTGTCACATTAAAAATATATAGCACTCCAACAAAGTAGTAGGATTATAACACTTTAATAACTTATAAATATATACAACGCTCCAACAAAGTAAACACGTTAAAAAAAAACCATTTAAAACAAAGCAACAATGGTCTTCTGTGAGGTGGCGTCAGTAGCGGTCTGTTGTGCGAATAGTCCGAAGGCAGCACAACGCGCTGAGATCTGGACGGCACCCAGGTGATGTCCTTTACTTGCCGCACTGGTCTTGGCATCCTACAATGCTGCGCCGAAAAACGGCGTGGGGCGCCCGGGGGGGGGGGGGGCGGCGTGAACGGGCCTCCCCAGGTGGATGCTCCTCTGCTGCAATGGGGCGCCCTTTAGCGTTTCATTTGCCATTCAGCGGTTTTCCGCCCGCTTTTGCTGCACTGTGCCTCGTCAGTAGCGGTCTGTTGTGCGAATAGTCCGAAGGCAGCACAACGCGCTGAGATCTGGACGGCACCCAGGTGATGTCCTTTACTTGCCGCACTGGTCTTGGCATCCTACAATGCAGCGCCGAAAAACGGCGTGGGGCGCCCCGGGGGGGGGGGAGGCGGCGTGAACGGGACTCCCCAGGTGGATGCTCCTCTGCTGCAATGGGGCGCCCCTTTAGCGTTTCAGTTGCCATTCAGCGGTTTTCTGCCCGCTTTTGCTGCACTGTGCTTCATCCGCCATTCAGTTGTTTATTGCCCGCTCTTGCGGCTACAGCGTCTCGCCCACCATCTAGTTGAATTGCGCCCACACTTGCGGTTCAGCGATAGGTGGCTGCCACAGGACTCTTAAAATGGCGGCCGGCTCTTCGGATTTGGGCCTGGTCCACTAAAATGGCCCTGGGACACCTTGGAACTCGGACGCTTGCCTGCTAGGACTTGGGCCCCATTCTCGAAAGCGTCCCCTCAGCCTTGAAGATTCAACAAAAGTCATGGGGGCCCCCGACTCCCGCAGGCTTCCGGTTGGGAGCGGCTGCCATGATTGCTTGCGGAATGGCCACGACGGAGCTACGAGATGGTGGTGCTCTCATGCTGACGCCAGCTTCACTCTGAAACATCCAGAAACACTGTAGACTATCAATTCGATGACTTCCGGTGGAGCCTCAACGTGACCTGGTAGGGAAGAACTTGCCCTCCCCTCTTTTGATTGATGGTTCTTGTTGCCTGTCCCCTCTGTTGTCATCTAACGGAACCTTTTTGGATTGCCGAGTGAGAAAAAAAAAGGTGGGGCTTTCATTGTTTGGGAAAAAAAATGTTTTAATCCAATGAAAAGTGTTATTTTTAGGTCATATGATCAAGCATTTCATCATTAGGAAACCAAAAGTAAAATGAACCAATGAAAAGTTTTATAAAGAAGTCACATGACCTGTTATGCGGCTTTGGGCTATAAAAAGCCTACAAAATTCGTTGGCCTGTGAGGCGGCGTCAGTAGCGGAACGATGTGCGAATAGGCCAAAGGCAGCACAACACGCCGAGATCCGGATGGCACCGAGGTGGTGTCCAGCAAGTCGCCGCACTGGTGTGGCCATCCTACAATGCTGCGCCGAAAGACGGCGTGGGGTGCCCGGTGGGGGGGGGAGGCGGCGCGAACTGGCCTCTCTCGCCTCCCCAGGTGGAGGCACCTGATGTGCAGTGCGGTGCCCCTTACCGTTTCACTCGCCGTCCAGCAGAGTTGCGCCCGCACTTGCTGCTACAGTAGGCCGAAGGCAGCACAACGCGCCGAGATCCGGATGGCACTGAGGTGGTGTCCAGCAAGTTTCACTGGTGTGGCCATTATACAATACTGCGCCGAAAGATGGCGTGGTGTGCCTGGGGGGGGGGGGCAGCGCAAACGGGCCTCTCCCTCCTCCCCAGGTGGAGGCACCTCATCCGCAGTGGGGCGCCTCTTAGCGTTTCACTCGCCTTCCAGCTGAGTTCCCCCCGCTTTTGCGGTACAGTGACTCACCCGCCATCTAGCTGTATTGCGGCTACTCTTGTGGTGCAGCGATAGCCGGCTGCAACAGGACTCTCAAAATGGTGGCCAGCTCTTTGGATTTGGGCCTGGTCCACTAAAATGGCCCTGGGACACCTTGGAACTCGGACGCTTGCCTGCTAGGGCATGGGCCCCATTCACGAAAGCGTCCCCTCTTTTGACTGATTGTTCTTGTTGCCTATTTCTTCTGCTGTCATTTAACGGAACCTTTTTGGACTGCCGAAAGGGGTTCTGGTCCGACCGCTGGTTGGTGGAGACATTTTGACTATATCCTGTTTTTGCCCAGCCTCGCCCAAAATGGCGCCGGTATAAATGTGACTCGTAACTCCTTGTAGTGTACTGGTTGCCCAACCTTGATATCACGAGATACGTATGCAGTTTTGAAGCACATGGCGGGTGGGGACGAGAATTGATTGAACATTTGGACATCCCTATTGATATTAAGTTCTGATGTGTTATTGATTACTGTACTATTGAAAGTTCGAATTAACGTCACCCATGGTACTTGCCCGCAAATGTATATCTAGATAATTTTATTGTAACTGGCCCTGTCGTACTTTAATTATAAAATGTACGTCCACCGATTCCGCAAATGTTAGACACCTTAGTTCTTGCAACCTAATGGGTCGCCCGTTACGTTCTTCTACAGTGTAAATGTCCCCTCATCATATACGATTCCAGTTTGCTCCGTGGCCGGCCCACGTGGTTATAGGCCCGTATTTGTATACTGACATTTTCACAATAAAGGTTTTTAAAACAAAACATGGTAGTAGTACCTACATTGGTAAAGTTTTGAATAATAGCCACTGTTTTCGAATCAGTAAAAGGCAAGTGAAATAAAGCAGTCCAATTACATGACGGTTAAAAGGTATAATACGCAGGAACGCAGTAAGGATAAATGGTCAAGGGCTGTTGTGTTTTCCACTCCTGCAACATAAAGTGATCGATAAGAATCCGATATTCATGCCTATCAGCGACTAAGAGAGCAGGCCGAGCCTCTTTTGTTCAACGGCTCCCTCATGGGACGAAGAAACGCCCTTTTTCTCGAAATAGGAATATTTTACTTGCAGGACAGTTGTAAATTTCCCGGGAAAATACAATAGCCTGGAACATTGTTAGTGATAAACTGTAAATGCATCTGGGTCCTTTGCTTTACAAGTCATAGTGAGAAAAAAAAAGGTGGGGCTTTCATCATTTGGGAAAAAAAAAATGTTCGAAAGCAATGAAAAGTGTCATTTTTAGGTCATATGACCAAGCCTTCCATCATTAGAAAAACAAAAGTAAAATGAACCAATGAAAAGTTTTATTAACAAGTCACATGACCTGTTATGCTTCGTTACGCGCTGCGCGCCGCTCCCTGGATCGCTTCCGGGAAGCTGCGCCTCGCGCACCGGACCACTTCCGGGTGCGCTAACGCGGCGCGTCATATGACGCATTACGCGACAACGCAGGTCCAGAATATAGTCAAAATATCTCCACCAACCAGCGGTCGGATTACAACCCCTTTCAGCAGTCCAAAAAGTTCTGTTAAATGACAAGAGAAGGGACAGGCAACAAGAACCATCAATCAAAGAGGGGAGGGCAAGTTCTTCTCTACCGGGTCACGTTGGGGCTCCACCTGAACTGATCGAATTGGTAGTCTACAGTGTTTCTGGATGTTTCAGACTGAAGCTGGCGTCAGCATGAGAGCACCACCATCTCGTGGCTACGTTGTGGCCATTCCGCGAGCAATCATGGCAGTCGCTCCCCACCGGAAGTTTACGGGAGTCGGGGGTCCCGGTGACTGTTGTAGAATCTTCAAGGCTGAGGGGACTCTTTTGGGAGTGGGGCCCATGCCCTAGCAGTCAAGCGTCCGAGTTCCACGGTTGCCCAGAGCCATCTTTGCAGGCCAGGCCCAAGTCTGTGGAGTCGACCGCCATTTCGTGAGCTCCGTAGCAGCCGCCTGTCGCTGTACCGCAAGATTGGGTGCAATTCCGTTGGATGGCGGGTGAGACGTTGTAATAGCAAGAGCAGGCGCAATTCAGCTGGCCGAGCGAGGCACTATGTCGCAAGAGCGGGCGCAAGTCAGCTGGTCGAGTGAAGCGCTGGGGTGTAGCTGAGAAACCTCCACCTGGGGAGGTGGGGGAGGCTCCTTCGTGCCGCCTCTCCCTTCTACTGCACCCCACGCCATCTCCTGGCGCAGGTATATGTGATGGTCGGACCAGGGCACCGCAGGACGTGTCTTCAGGTCAAACGGATTGTGGGACAAGGTGTGGAGCAGGCGCAATTATCTCGGGGGCCTCCGTCAAGCGGTTCAGGGAGGCACCGCATCACATTGTTTTCCAATGCAGTCAGGTCCACAAACAGCCCCCACTTACTTTGAGAATAGTGAAGCTGCAGCAGGTGCAAATAAGCTTCAGACAGTGTTACAAGCGCTGCTCCGAACCCTCAACTATGGCACCCAACATCCAGGACTTATGCCATTTGTGCAAGGCAGTGACATCGAAGCATCTCAGGGACCAAGCAACATACCATATCCAGAGTCCTTCCCACAACCTCTGCCTTCCTTCTTACCTAGTTATTGTTATTTCACTCCCACTCCAGGCTTTTAGTCTGTGGATGGAAAACCATGAACCTACACTCACCTATAAAAATCTTACTATTGATTGTTTTTTTTAGCCCAAAATACAAAGGCTTGTTTGGATCGATGTTGCAGCAGGCTGCCATGTAAATAGTTATTTAATAAAATGTTTTACCCTGTTACTTTGCTGGTGTGTTGTATATATTTATAATATTTGCATACTGTTTGTCGTTATTATGGGTGGGGTGGGCGGCGGAGCCGAGCTGTCTTGCAGCCATCATGGTGTCAAGCTCAGTTCCTCTCACTAGTATCATATTTGTCATGAGGGGTTGTTCATAATGTTTCTATTTTAGCTAGGTCAAAAAGAGATCCCATTAGTGGCCTACTGATTTTGCTTGATTCCTTTTGTTTTTTAACGATTTTTCACTATCTGCAAAGACTAAATAGAGTATTGCGACTCTGTGCTTGTTTGTAAATAGAGAATGAACCAAAGAGAACCAATTCCAAAACAATAAATGCTAGGATAACAATCAATCAAATGGAGAGGGAAGCAGGCACGACGGATTACAACGGGGGCAAAGGCCTGTGTTACCTACCCTTCACTATCTGCAAAGAGAGAATACTTCTAAAAGAAAAGAGGAGGGGGGGGGCAGCGTTCAAAGCACATCAGCGTGCATAAATACGAAAATGTTTTTACCTACCACGTACTTGACATTTTACAGCTTTTGATATTTGCTATTAAAAAATAATTGAAATTCACTGAAAAAACCATAGGTTATAGACCATATATAGTTAGGAATTAGCATTTACAAAACCTTGAAAAGTCACTGAAAAAACCATAGGTTATAGACCATATATAGTTAGGGATTAGCATTTACAAAACCTTAATTTACTCGCACAAAACTATTGAAATTCGCATATATAGTTAGTTGCACTAACTATATATCGCGCACCCGCAATCCACTGCTGATGATGTCACATATTACATCATTCATGACATGGTCAGTGACATCACTGATGACATCACTGATGACATCTCAAATGACATCACTGATGACATCACTGATGACATCTCAAATGACATCACTGATGACATCACTGATGACATCTCAAATAACATCACTGGTGACATCACTGATGACATCTCATTTGACATTACTGATCACATCACTGATGATATCATTCATGTGATAATACGATGAAACTCTTCCGACTATAATATAACCTTAGATACAATCAGTGTAAACAGACACTCACAGACTGTCACTTATCCATGGAGTTACTCACACACCTAGTCAGTCATGCAAAGAATCAATCACACCTCCATTTTCTCAACTATACAGTTATACACACCTTACTTATTCAAACATATACTAACACATATTTACTCTCTTATACAATCCCTGATACATGTTCACAATGATCCATACAGCCACTCACACATTCACTGGCTCTTATGCACAGTTATTTATATATGTCAACTCTCACATGTACTGTGTTTTACATATGTACTTACTTTGACATGTAGCACTGAGAAATCCATTCACTCACCAATACACTCATGCAGACAGTCAACCGCCCATACAGCTGTTTCCACATGCACTTTTGAACCCATACATATAGTGAATCAACTACTCACACATCTATGCACAGAGTCACACACCTCCCAGCCACCCACACACACACTCAGTCTCCCATACAAATACTTGGGCAACCAATCAATAAACCATATAGTTACTCATATAGCTACTGATCAACACATGCAGCAGTTTACAGAACAACAGACATAATGATGCACAAATTAAGACAGTTTAGTCACTAACCCATGCACTCAGTGAGACACATTAAATCACTCACTCATACAGTGAGTCATGCACCTACTAAATCCTTCATCCAGACACTTAAAAAATCCACTCATTCTTCAATATGTAAGACATATTTTAACTTTACAGAAACATACAGTCACTGGATGTTGTCATCAGTGATGTCATCAGTGATGTAATATGTGACATCATCAGCAGTGGATTGCGGGTGCGCGATATATAGTTAGTGCAACTAACTATATATGCGAATTTCAATGGTTTTGTGCGAGTAAATTAAGGTTTTGTAAATGCTAATCCCTAACTATATATGGTCTATAACCTATGGTTTTTTCAGTGAATTTTCAAGGTTTTGTAAATGCTAATTCCTAACTATATATGGTCTATAACCTATGTTTTTTTCAGTGAATATATATATATATATATATATATATACATATA
>NW_028255305.1:0-18701 GCF_964263255.1 Lissotriton vulgaris
CTGATTACCGTTTACAGAAAAAATTGCTAACAAGGGAATTTATTTGTAGATATCTAAGTAACAGGCGGTTGATCTATCTGTACTGTAATAACTTTAGGATCAACTTAATACAATTAAAACCTGTTATTCTTCTACTTTGTCTTTTTCAGTGTTTGACACAGTGGTAAATACTCACAAAAGAACAAGCTACACGGGAAATAGATTTTATAGAAAAATCATTTTATATAAAGTGTTCATTATAAAGGGTACAATTTTTTTTCTAAAAAGTGAAAATCAATCAACAAAATACAAGTGGACCAGAAGTAGATTAGTCGTTCTTAAAGACCACTTGCGTTGCAATCCACTCTTTACAAATAGTTGACAACGAATCTTGCTGACTGTACACAAAAATATCGCCGTTTAGAATTAATCTAAAAGAAGATGTGGACTAATAAGTCGACGTTTCGGCCTTATAATTGTCAAATCCTTAAGGCCATCCTCAGGACATTCAATCTTTAATGCAATATGACCCCCTGTGAAAGATACAATAACCATATTGTTACCGTTTTGTAAAAATACAAATATTTACATTTTATAACCAGTGTGCTACGAAAAATTACATATTGTCTATATAAATTTATTTCTCAACATGATGTCATATCTTCATGTGTTAATACTCAAAGATTCCTCTCCAACATTTCAAAAGTTCAGACATTTTTCGAATCATGTTTACATCACAGACCCAAAGTGATATTTCATTAGCTTTTATGTCCAAGTACTTTGAAACAGAACCTTTTCATGTATTCAATGTTCTATTTTATCCGTATTCATCATAGCTCATTTTTTGTGTGACTTCCACGATAGACTGCAACTTATTTGTCACATCTGGCAAGTGAATATATTTTGCTTCTCTATTTGTGTGGAGAGACTTTATTTGTTCTTTATTTATATTAATTTTAAGACTTTTAGTACCTGAATTTCAAATTGATCGTCACCAACCAGATGGTATGTGTGGGACTTTCCGTTTCAAATTCAAATTAGCCTGTCAAGGTAAAAAATCTTGACTTGCATTTGATAGTTACTTAATTGCAGCCTGATTTTTTGTATAGCTTTGATAATTGAAGCAAGTGTTTACCTCTTTGTATTGAAGCTCAGTCTCAAAGGGCTGGGTTGTTGTAGCGTGCTTAGTCCGCATCAACCATAAATGTCTGAAGGAATAAAATCATTTTTTTTATTTTTGAAAAAAACAAGTTTTGTAACTTGTAGGTGGTTAGAACAAAAGTTAGCGCTATACAACTTGGTTTTTATTTTATCCAAATAACGCATTCGGTTGTTATATGACTTTATCTGAGCTAGTTTTTATACCGTGAGGTATGGGGTGTTGTTTAAATATCAAAGCTGAAACATACTTCGATAAATGCTAAAAGTGCCATAATTTTACTTAACTCACATTCTTTAATGGATTATGTTCGTATTCCTTGAAACGCGATTTGTATACATCTCGCACTCTTTAAAAAAAGAAATTCACAATTTCTCACATATCCCTTCTATCGCGATTGAGTTGGAAAAATGGCATGTTGCCAAGCATGTTAAATATTGCGAATAACAGTTCCTATATTCTATTTGCGGGATATTAACCGGTATTTAAACTTCACTCTTGTATGAAAGACATCAGTTTCACATGGCTTTTCGCCTATAAACCTATAGCCGATTAGTGATAAATACCCTCTTAAATATAAAAGGACATACTTCATTTGAGCTCTACCTTAGGGAAAGGCGTTCGTGAGTAACTTACTTCGTTTCACAGCAAAACTTTGTCCGGCGTGGCGTGGCGTAGTCTCACGAGATAGTTAGACAACTGAGACTTGCCTTCGTTCGTTTTTATATCCTGTCACGTCCGGCGTGGCGTGGTCTCAGGATATAATTGGACAAATGAGACTTGCCTTCGTTTATTTTTATATCCTGTCATTGCCGCTTATTTAGTATCTATGTGTTTATTTGGAGATTCAGAAAATTTGGCGGCCATATCTAAACAGTTTACTTATTCTACAAAAAAGTTTTATACAGGTCCCTGTTGTTTGCAGCACACAGCGCACTATGGCAAATTTTATTCTTTCTATTATCACAGTGTTAATATTAAATTAAATTTTGGAATTTCTTTTTTATGAACTTGTTTCTTTTTTATGAACTTGATTCTCCGATTGAATTTAAATTTTATCTTGATTTTTTACCGTGTGCCTTGATGTTGAAGTGCCTATCTTATTTATCTCCTCGTGTTATTCTGAAGGATACAACATTTTCAGAGATCGTGCGTGAAGCCGATACTTGGTGACCCTTTTAGAAAGGTCTCGCCTAATCCTGATATAGTAATTCTTTATTATTCCTGGCTTCTGAACAGTATTTATTCACTTATCCTGTTTATAACCATATATTTCTCACCCACTATTAAATATGAAACGGTAGAAATATTAATCCATGGTCTTTCAAGATATCAAGATGCTATGATTTGTAAACATTGTTTAAATTGTTCGTATAGTTTCCAGTTCAAGATAAGTCAAGATTTCTCTAACTCATTTTACTCTAAAATTTTTGTCATAAATACAATAATAAAGTCTTAATCACAAAACACAAAGGGGAACTTGACTGTCCCTTTCCGTCTGGATCACATTACGTCAAGATCACATTATGGAAAAACATTGCATTATGCTTGGTTACACATCATTTCAAACGTGTCTAAATACATAAGTTGTTGATTGTCACAATTAGGAGTTTTTTTTCCATACATGTACAACAACACAACAACAACAAAATGGCAGAGAAAACGAAACAGCAGAACAGGCACAAAGACAAATGGAGTATTCAGACAATGTGAGCAAAAGCGCAACGATGAACGGTTTCCTAATTAAATTAAATCAAATATCAATCACACAAATAGCGTTGCAACAGCGTGATTTAAGCAAGGTGTTAAAGTCGTCAAAAGCACTTAAATTAAATTCTAATTTATGCCAATGCTAAACGCGCTACAACGTTATGGACACAGGGGCCAGCAGATATGAAAGCAGCAGGACTAGGTAGGAAGCGCAGCACAACGATACCAAGGAGAAGCAGGGAGCTTGGGGAGCGACCGCTACCAACAGCATCGGGACGGTCACAGCGCTTCCGAGTACGGAAGCGGGCTATGCAGTCAGTGGGAGGGAGGATCAGCTGGGAGGCGGGGCGGGCTGTAGAGGACGGGCTCCCAGGCACAACAACAACAAAATAGCAGAGAAAACGAAACAGCAGAACAGGCACAAAGACAAATGGAGTATTCAGACAATGTGAGCAAAAGCGCAATGATGAACGGTTTCCTAATTAAATTAAAGCAAATATCAATCACACAAATAGCGTTGCAACAAACCAATCACCACTGAAGACACCATCCGCCTAATGAACTCCATCCATTCAGGTTCGCCAACCGACCCCTGTCCCCACCACATCTTCAACAAAGCAGACTCCACCATCGCACCCCACCACCGTGATGTCATCAACTGCTCCTTCAACTCCGCTACCTTCCCAGAAAGCTGGAAACACGCCAAACTCAGCGCCCTCCTGAAGAAACCCACAGCAGACCCCTCAGAACTTAAGAACTACCGCCCCATCTACCTCCTCCCATTCCCCACCAAAGTCATCGAGAAAGCCGTCAATAGCCAGCTCGCCGCCTTCCTTGAATCCAACAACTCCCTCGACACCTCACAGTCCGGATTTCGAGCCAAACACAGCACCGAAACTGCCCTCATTGCAGTGACAGACGACATCTGAACTCTATTGGACAACGGAGAAACAGTTGCCCTCATCCTACTCGACCTTTCCGCCGCCTTCGACACAGTCTGTCATAGCACCCTCATAGAACGCCTCAGCAACATCGGCATACAAGGAAAAGCCTTGGACTGGATCATCTCGTTCCTCGCCGGAAGAACCCAGAGAGTCCAACTCCCCCCATTCAAATCAGAGGCCACCAAAGTCATCTGCGGAGTACCACAAGGATCATCACTCAGCCCCACCCTCTTCAACGTTTACATGAGTCCCCTCGCATCCATCACGCGACAACACAACCTTAACATCATCTCCTACGCTGATGACACCCAGCTGATCCTTTCCCTCACCAAAGACCCTAACACCGCCAAAACCAATCTTCACGAAGGCATGAAAGAAGTAGCCGATTGGATGAAAAACAGCCGCCTAAAACTTAACTCAGACAAAACGGAAGTCCTCATCCTAGGATCATCCCCCTCTGCCTGGGACGACTCATGGTGGCCATCGGCCCTGGGATCAGCGCCAACACCCACAGACCACGCACGCAACCTAGGCTTCATCCTAGACTCCTCCCTCTCGATGACCAGACAAGTCAACGCCGTCTCATCTTCTTGCTTCAACGTACTTCGTATGCTCAAAAAAAATTCCGTTGGATCCCCACCGAAACAAGAAAGACTGTCACCCACGCACTGGTCACTAGCCGATTGGACTATGGAAACACCCTCTACGCCGGAATCACAGCCAAACTACAGAAAAAACTCCAACGCATCCAAAACGCTTCAGCCTGACTCATACTGGACATCCCCCGCCAAGCTCACATTACCGGTCACCTGAAAGACCTCCACTGGCTCCCCGTCAACAAGAGAATAACGTTCCGTCTCCTTACCCACGCACACAAGGCCCTCTAAAAACTAGGACCCGAATGCCTCAACACACGACTATACTTCTACTCACCCACCCGCCAACTTAGATCCACCAATCAAGCCCTCGCCGCAGTTCCGCGCATCCACAGATCCACCATGGGAGGAAGATCCTTCTCCTACTTGGCGGCCAAAACCTGGAATTCTCTACCCACTCACCTCCGACTTACACAAAATCACATTTCCTTCAGAAAGGAACTTAAAACCTAGCTATTCGATAAATAATGCACACCCTCCCCAAAGCGCCTTGAGACCCTCTGGGTGAGTAGTGCGCTATACAAATTTCTGAACTTGAACACATTTCTGAACATGTGTTGTCACGAGGTCCAGGGTGCGTGCAGAGGGGAGGCCTTCCCCGCAGCAGAGAGACAAGATCTTCTTTTAGGTTAATCAAGTAATCATATTTTGTGATTAAACAGTTGCTTGTTTTCAGGATATTTAATTAAACCTGTGTCTTGCCCACCCTCTCATTAAACTGAAACATATGGCATTACCCATAAACCACTGACGTATGATGACAATTTGAAAAGTCTCCATTGTAATGTGTCCTTGGTATAGAAGGCTGGTGACAAAGCAGCAGGGAGGCTGGGAGGCTCCAAAAAGGAAGGGAAGGGGTGGGTGTAAGGGCACAAGGTGAGTAAATGCCCTTTAAGCCTGGGGGTGTGACTCGGCTTCCCTGATCGTGACTTTTGCCTGCTTTTCCTGTTCCTGCTTTTCCTGTTACTGCTTTTCCTGTTTCCTCTCGCAGTCCCCGCTTCGCGGGTGCCGCTCTTAGAGGTGATTTCAGCCCGTCTTGTTGCTGCTTGGTGGGGAGGTGAGCTGACACCTGGGAGGTGAACACCCACATCGGAGGCGCTTCACGGGACTGCGAGGACCAGCTGCGGCTGATGAAGCCCCGCAATGCAGGCTGGTTCCCGCCAACGCCCGATTGTACCAAAGGACCCAGCACCCATAATGCCTCCTACGCCTACACATTTATTATCCCGGGGCGCAGACCCCCATGTTACACATCACCCACCAGTATCTATGGTCTCCCCTGTTGAAACCTTGCCGTCATTAGGATTCACTAGTGCCCCTGAGTCTACTGAACCTATAACATGCACCCCCGGCTTCAAATTTGCTAGCTGGAATATTGCTGGCTGGAGTCGGCAAATGTCGTCCTTGGGCTGGAGTGAATCCCTTTCCCAGTTTGATGTCTTATGTTTACAAGAGACTTGGGTAACAACTGACATCACTCTCGATGGATTTGTGTCATATAAGAACCCGGCACAAAGGTCCAACATGGGCAGGGCTAAAGGTGGGCTTGTAACCTTACTTTCTGTGAATTTCCCTGTTCTTGTGAAATCGCATCTGACTGTGGGCTTTCACTCACAAATCTTAAGCTTGGAACGCAAAAGGGGTCATGAAACCTTGCTGATCAACCACTATAATAACTTGTTCGATGCTACAAATACCTCAGTCGTGGATGAGCTTGATCTAGCAGTGAGGAATATCTGTAAAGATACCCATATGTCCTTTGATATCATCTGGGGTGGGGACTTTAATATTCGTACTTGTCCCCACTCCTTTACTAAAGTATGTGGGTTTGACGGGGATAATGGGGAAAACCGGGCACATTTTATACATACACCTTATGGCGACTCCCTCAATTCCCTTATGCTTAACCTTTATCTAATGATTCAATACCCGGCTACAGATATTAAGGGTAATATTGTACCAACTTTTGTAGGAACGAACACGGTCTCCGTTATTGACCATTTACTGGTATCTGTACATATTGCCTCACTTTGCTCAGTCCCGATTGTTGTAGATTTTGGCAGTAGCGACTATAATGCCATTACTATGTTGACATCTATCTGGGGGTTCCCAGCTAAGGTTCAGCGCACGATAGTAGAAGATTTAATCCCCTGCAGGCAGAATGGTATTCGTATCAAATGGTGTGGGGATAATTCGGAGAAGCTGCTGCGTAAAATTGTGGGAGCGGGGTCCGAAGTCATATTTAAATGTTTGGACTCAGATGCTTCCCCCCAGTGCATCATTGCTGATTTTGAGGAATTGGGTACCATCATAAAAAGATCCCTTACTATCACCAAAGGCATATCGAAGAAGGCGGCTACAGGTTGGTTTGATAGTGCTTGGACTAAATCCCTTCAAGAACTTAAGCGGGCTCTTTCTAAACAACCCAGAGACAGGGAGGCCATTATACACCTCAGGTCGACATATAAAAAGCATCTCATCTGTAGAAAACAAGAGCTAAGGGAGCTTGCCTGGAATAACCTGACTAAAGCAGCAGTACTGCGTGACAGTAAGCTCTTTTGGAACACGGTCAATAGCCCCTTTCTCGTAAAGGAAGATTTCCCTACACTATCAGCCAAGGTTAGTGAGGAAAACTGGGTCCAATATTTTACAGAAATTTTTGACCCGGCTGGGGAGGATTGTGCTAGCTCTTCTACCACCCCTTTTGAACCCAAGCTACTCCTGGGGATTACCCTCCAAGAAGTTGAAATTGCCATTAGTAAGAGCAAAGGGGGGAAGGCACCGGGACCGGATGGGGTCCCGGTTGACCTGTATAATTCCAACCAGGCTCTTTGGGGCCCGCTCCTGACTCAGGTGTTTAACGCATCAGTCAAGGATAGTACACCATCTACCTGGAGTGAATCCATAATCCTACCGATCTATAAGAAGGGAGATAGAGGAGAGGCTAAGAACTACCGCCCTATCTCCCTTCTGGATTCCTCACTCAAGATCATGAGCAGGGTCCTACTAGCGCGCTTGGAGGATTGGGCAGAGGACAATAAAATCCTAGCAGAATCTCAATATGGCTTTCGCAAGGGTCGTGGGACAATAGAGCAGTGTAACAACCTCGACCTCATTATTGGGAAATACACTAAAGCAAAACATGGCTCATTATTTCTCAGTTTCGCTGACCTCTCAAGTGCTTTTGATCTGGTGGATCATACCTTGTTATGGTCCACTCTATTGGAAATGGGAGCCCCGCCAGCAATAATATACTTCCTGACCAGACTTTATAATAAACTTTCAGCCTAGATCCGCTTTGGCCAGGAAGGGGAATGTACCAAGAAAATCAGGGTTAAATCAGGCATAAGGCAAGGCTGTGTGTTGGCCCCGCTACTTTTTTCTCTTTTTATAAATTCTATGGAGTCCGAATTGAAGAGGGTACAAGCAGATTCTCCACAGATTGATGGCCACCCTGTCCCGGTTCTGCTATATGCAGATGACACTGTCCTTCTCTCGAGAACTCCGAATGGGCTCCAAAACCTCATGAATTATTTTTATGATTTTATTCAGGGAAGAAAACTAAAAATTAATAACTCTAAGACCTTCATTATGGCTTGCGGGAAACAGATGAAACTTTTTAAACAATTCCATTTTAATGACCATAGAATTGAGGTAGTGGACAAATTTTGTTATCTTGGCATAACTTTTAATAGTAGAGGGACATGGGCATCTGAGATTTTAAACGTGAAGGCCAAGATGGGCAAAAGCTCCTCGGGAGTATTCCGCTTTGCATCTAAATTAGGTAGTCATCATATCCCTGATATGTTAAACATCTATAGGCATAGTTGTGCATCTATTGCCCTATACGGCTCTGGTGTATGGGGCTACTGCAACCATGGGGATCTGCAAATTACTGAGAATAAGTTCCTTAAAAGACTCCTGTGCCTCCCCTCCTCGGCATCCACAGAACTGAGTCATAGAGAGGTGGGGCTGGACCATCTCACAGATTTAATGGGCTTGAGACCCCTTATGGTTTTGTGGTATTGGGTTCCCAAGGCCTACATGCTCCGAAAATAACCCACTTACACCGAAAGAACTGTTGGCACGGAAACTGAAAAATGCAAAGAACAAGTTTATTAAGACCCCATGGGGTGGTGGTACATTCCTACAGCACCCTTCGGTAATGCAAGAAGTATCACACCGAACATCGGTGTGACCCCCTCTTTTATACATTTAACAGGTAATAAAAAGGACAGGCGGTACAAAATTACAGAGCATTATGGACATATATGGTCATGTTTTGGAACACTGCCAGCTCATTGGAGGGTTTCAAACCCACTGGTCAGTTTGCGACACATTCCTAAGGGGTGACTGGTCAATGGGGACTGCGCATGTACAGGCTTGACCATTACTAAAAATAGCCTGTTGCTGGGCAAACTCAAGTGGTCAGTGGTACGGACAACGGACTGAAGGCCATGCTGGCCACGAGGCCGCTCATGATCTAAGATGGCCGCCGTAACACACAAAATGGCGTTTTCAAGTTTGGCCAATATAAGAATGAAACGTGTAGCTACAGTTAAACGCTAACTCGGCCATCGTCAAATTACGACAGACGACCCTTTTAGCGTTCAGCTGAAGCTACCTCATAGTGAACATAATCTGGGTGTTCATCTTCAATATCGATCATCATTATCTGGGTTACTTCTTTATGAAGCATCATTTTATCATGAGCAAGAGCTCGTCTTGATGGTATACAAGCCGATAAACACATAGAACACAAAGCTGGACCACATTGAATGCATAAACATATAGAAAACAGTATCCCCACAAGAATACATAAAATCGTTAGCAGTTTCCAACCCCAAGTGGTGAGCATTGACCAGAACCACCCTGAGAGAGTCCAAGTACCATTATCTGGATGTATTTCTGCAGCAATTTTATGTAGTTTAGAAATTGCATCATAAACGGATGGTGAGTTGTCAGGCACGTAGACACAGCAGCTACTTCCGATAATTCTACATGCCCCCCCACGGTCGGCTAGAACTACATCTAAAACCATCCTGTTCTGTAACGTAACAATTCTAGAGATCTGCAGTTCCTCAGTAATGTTCCCCAATGCGATAGCAGTGTCATTTGCTACAGCCTCAACCACACGAGTCAGTCTTCGTATTTTCCGACTATTCAGAGCTGCCCCAACAAATGAAAACAGTCCAAGATTAAAATCCACATACTGTTGCAAAGCAGTGTCTGTCTGGTCTATGTCATCTAACACAACGGCATGTTTAACACGGTTCAGTATGAAATCGTGATACAAAATATAGTCATTATGGTACATTGGTGGGGCAATGAATACAGGAGGCAGTACAAAGGATACATAACAAGTACCTAACCATCCCAAAGGGAGCTGATGATAACCCTTCGTTCCGCAAATAAAATACGTGTTTCGTGATGCTACAAACGATATACCATTCGGGCTGTCAAACGTTATCGTGTTATTACATTCGCTTTTCCCAACCGAAATCGTGCCTTTATTACGTATACATAGATCAGCTTTCGTGGCAATGACATTTATAACATGAGAACTGGAGACATTGATGTTACGTTGATTGCTGTAAACACGTGGGGCAGAGATATTGTCAGGCCGGTATTCTTCCCATTCAAATCTAGTACCCTCAGCTTGCGGATACCCATCTCGATCATGGTAGCACACTTTATTTAAACGGAATAGCACCCCCCCTTTTGTTGGCCATCTCAAAGTGAAGAGCAGGGTGTACCAGGCGTTGCAGGATCCATTATGTGAGAACGGAAGTGGAATAAGTGGAGTGCCCCCTTTCTTCTGGTGCCCCGGTAACATCCCACACACCCAACAATTTGAAGTATTGGTCATATTATGCGTATGATGCAGGATCTGAATGAAGCTATTGTTCAGATAAGTTTGTCGGTGCCGTTCTTCATGGTAAGGCAGGGTGAAGTGGAAATGTTCAGATGGAGCCGGGGTAGTCGGCAGCAAATGTTCACGTACAGGTACCACAAGTTCAACTACCCAGGCTATTACTGCTATTACCACAATCGTTAGAACAAAAAGAATGGCACCCAGTATACGTTTATCCCGTGATGCAGACGACGCCATAGTTCAATTGCAATTCAAAAAGTCTTAAATGTTCAAAAGTTCAGGAAGTGCACAAGTTCTCAAATGTACATGTGTATGTATTATACCTAAAAAAAGAAAAATATGGTGCTGAGCTCCGAGGTAGCCGTTGTTTTCTTCCCCGGGCCAAGACGCGTGTCGCTACACTTGGCAGATCTGATCCCCCCCCTTGGAATTCCCGGTTTCCGTTTCACAAACCTGGAGCGGTAACCAACCAGTTCAAGAAACAACCCAAAAAAAATCTTCTTATCGTGGCCGTAGATTGTAGCGCTCTCGTCCAGAAACAGTGTGGTCCGGGAAGGCTCCCTCAACTTCGGCCGATGTCACTGCTGGGCTCTATTCTTTATCCAGAATCTCTTTGTAGTCGGTCAACACAGCAGGATTCACCAGGTCAGGAGAGACACAACGGCAGTGAGTTGAGTGTATCCACCGCTTCCTGTTGGTTACTCGTACAGCCGTGCGAGTAGCCAGGAGGACCTGCTCGGGGCCACGCCACCTCGGTTCCAAGCTGTTCGTCCTCTCAAACGATTTGATCATTACATGATCACCAGGGCGAAGATCATGGCCCTCTCCAGTAGAGTTGTCAGGGAGCGCTTCTCGAACCTGTTGATGAATAGAAAGCAAATCATTTGTTAATCGTGCCAAATAATCGTTCATCATTATACAAGGCACATCATGTATCAATCGTGGCTTGGGCACCCCCCAAATATTCATAGGTCTTCCGAACACCACTTCATATGGTGTGAGGCCTGTTCGAGAGTGGGGTACTGATCTAAGAGAGAGTAATGCCAGCGGTAAAGCATCCGGCCATTTCAATGACGTGGACGCCACGATCTTAGCCAACTTTAGTTTCAACGTAGCATTATACCGCTCCACAAGACCTGCTGACTGAGGGTAGAACACAGCATGAAACTTCTGCTGGATCCCTAACCCCTTCAGCACGTATTCCACAATTTTCCCGACAAAATGAGGCCCATTGTCGCTCCACAAAAATTTGCAAACTCCAAATCGAGGGAAGTACTCCTTGAGCAAAACCTTAGCTGTTGTCAGCGCTGTATTGTCTTTCGTGGGGAAGGCTTCAACCCATTTGCTAAAAGCACATACCACCACTAGGACATACTTGAGGTTATTGCAGCGCTCAAGCTGGATATAATCCATTTGGAGTACCTCGAATGGTGCAGAAGGTGGAACGAACCCTCCTTTCGGAGTATGGGTCCCCTTAGCAGGATTGTGCTGTAAACATACCAAACAGGTCTGCACTACTCTCTTAGCTGTATTTGCTATCTCGGGATGCTCCCAAACTCGTGTTAACAATCGAGTAATTGCAAGAGCTCCCACGTGCGCTAACCCATGTGTCATTTGGACCATCGCTTGCAAGTAAGCTGCAGGCAACTTCCATTTCTCCATGTCCTTGCTTCTCCAACACCCTTCATCGTCTAGCACCCCATCAGTTGCCCATGCCGCAAGTTCTGATTCAGTAGCTGATTTCTGAATATCTAATATTTCTGCTCTAGCATCATTCCATCGCTCTGCTTGGGATTTGGTCACATACATGGGGGAGTTAGTTCGGGACATAGCCGTTTGTCTCGCTATGCTGTCTGCAAAGGCATTTCCCTTTCCCACCTCATCAGTGATCTTTTTATGGGCGCTACATTTTATGATCGCTACTTTCTTTGGGCAAAGCAACGCATTTAGAAGATCACGCACCAATTCTCCGTGCATAATGTGTTCTCCATGAGAAGTTAAAAACCCACGCTCTCTCCAGAGTAGACCGAAGTCATGTGCTACTCCGAAGGCGTACCGGCTGTCTGTGTATATGTTCACACATAGGCCAGCACTCAATTCGCAGGCTCTTGTCAGGGCTATCAGCTCCGCTGCTTGAGCCGATTTCTGTGGTATTCTAGCTGTTTCTACCACTGTCTTAAGTGTCGTTATTGCGTAGGCTGCGGAAGTCGTGCCATCTGGCAGCCTCAGACATGATCCATCAACCCACAGTTCCCCATCCACATCTGGAAGTGGCATATCCTGTAAGTCAACATGACCCTTTGTCTGTTCCTCGGTGAGGAAAACACAGTCATGGTGTTTTTCTTCCTGACCCTCCTCGACCGGATAGGGCAATAAAGTGGCAGGGTTCAGAGTAGCACATCTTTTTAGTGTGATATGTGGCGCCAACAGGGTAAGCTCGTATCCTGTTAACCGTGCACTAGTGAGATATTGGGTCTTTGTTTGGTTTAGCAGGGCATCTACTGCATGAGGAATCAACACCAACAATTTGTGCGATAACACTATTCCTTCACTCTGCCGTATCGCTACTGCTGTTGCTGCAACTGCTCTAAAACACCCAGGTAACCCTCGCGCTACAGGATCAAGAATAGCAGAGAAGTATGCACATGGCCTCTGCTTGTCCCCGTGTGCCTGCACTAACACTGATAATGCGCACCCATCTTTCTCGTGCACGTACAATGTGAAAATCTTCGTATAATCTGGTGTACCTAATACGGGTGCAGAGCAAAGAGCTTGCCTCAATTGATCAAAAGCATTTTGACATTCATCTGTCCATTCAAGGGGCATTGGTGTCGTTTTGGACAGTAACGCTAACAGAGGCTTGATAATGTGCGAAAACCCCATAATCCATTGCCTACAAAAGGACGTTAACCCTATGAAGGCGCGTACATCTCTTTGCGTACGGGGGACTGGTGCATCTAAAATTGCTTGAATTCGATCTGATGTTAATGCACGTCCCTCCTTAGACAAAAGATGACCGAGGTAGGTCACCTTGGGTCTACAATATTGAAGCTTTTTCTTAGAAACCTTGTGATTATTCCGTGCCAAAAAGGAAAGCAACGCAATCGTACTCTCCTCACATTGCGTATAAGAATCTGCGGCAAGCAGGAGGTCGTCCACATATTGGATCAGAACAACCCCCGATTGCAGCTCAAAGGAATCAAGCTGTCGTTTCAAAGCCTGGCTGTAGATACTCGGGCTCTCAGTGTAACCTTGGGGAACACGACAAAATCTATACGATTTATTATTTAACGTGAAGCCAAACAGATATCTGCTATCGGGATGGACGGGGATAGAAAAGAAAGCATTCTTCAAATCAATTACACTAAAGGTCGTAGCTGTTGGTGGTACCAGCGTAAGCAAGGTCGTAATATCGGACACCACCGGGTATTGGGGAACGACAATTTTGTTGATCTCTCTCAAGTCAATAATAAAGCGATAGATTTTGTCGTCAGTATCTCTTTTAAGAATCGGGAGAATAGGGCTGTTACAAACATTATAAGAAACCTCTTCCACCACCCCAGCCGCAATCAGATCTTGGACAATGTGAATCAGGGCAATTTCTCCTTCCTTCGAAATCTTATACTGTGGCACCCGTGGCAGAGAGGCCCCCTCCTTGACAGTAATATGAATGGGTGGAATACGCATCTCCCCCACATCCGTGTCTGAGATCGCCCATAACGTGTGCGGGAGAGAGGCCAAAGCGGGAATGTCTGATATAGTATAGAACCTATTCGGATCAGGGTAGTTGTCATTCAGAATAACCCGCACTCCTTCAGGGGCGCACCGGATCGTTGCTCAAAAATATTTAAGCAAATCAAGGCCCAAGATATTATCTGGGGTATAGGGAGATAACAAAAATTGGCCAAAACTAAAAAATTTATCAAGACAGAGTGCAAGGGGCTTGGACAAAGGGCTAGGGGAGGGTGTGCCATCGAACCCTACACATGTTATCATTTCGCCAGACAGGGGAGCCCTCGGAACCAATTTCTTTGACAGAGCGCTACGAGTAGCTCCAGTGTCGACTAAGAATTGATCAGTAGAACCCAAAATGCCCGCTGTTACATATGGACCTTCCTGATCTACCGGCACTTCAATTGGCTCCGCACCACATCCTACGCAATCCTATGCATGCACATAATCCTGATGCTCCACATTCTCACCCTCTGAAATCTGATATTGGTTCCGTCTATCAAAAGCATTTCGTTCATCCGGACCACGGCCCCCTTGCTCAACCCTTCCACGATCACCTCCGCCACCTCTCACTCCCGTATAACCACCCCGCGACCTACCACTTCCTCGACCACGCTGGCTACGTTGTTCCCGTAATACCGGACAATCCTCAGCCCAATGACCAAACTCCTTACAATACGCACATTGATCCTCCGCAATATCCGTACGACCATACGACGAGTTTCCTCCACCTCGTCTACCCCTATCGTTCCCTCTACCCTGTGTTCCACGAACCTGTGCCAACATCACCTTCGTTTTCAATTCCTTTGCTTTCTTATCAACACTTTCTTTAGCCTCCAACTCCTGCCGCTCGTAATACTGAGCCATAGTTAACAAAGACGCAGGGGTCGCCGTAGCCCAGGAACTTTCACTCGACTTCAATCGCTTGGCAATCTCCGGCAGGAGATTAGCCACATACTTATCTACAAACAAATGTCGACCTGTATCGTCTGTTAAAGATTGACCACTGTAATCATGAAACGCCCCTTCGAAGCGTGTAAAGAAGTCTGAAACCGTTTCATCTGGCTTTTGTTTGCACGAAGCTAACATGGTCCAATCTATCTTTTTAGAAGGTACGAGCGTTTTTAATTTAACCAGTATAGCCGTTGGAAGGTCTAAAATCAACTGCCAAGGCTTGCATGCTGGTTTCCTTTCTAGGTCAGCTTGATTAATCTCCTTCCATGTACCCCCTAATATTGTCTCATCATTATTCTTGCGAATTTGCCTCCACATATCAGGCGGAAGTATCAACCCAAAAAACAAATCTATATCAACCAAAGTCATCACACAAGATGAAATAGCCCCTTCCACCCCCTCGTAGAATGCTGCCGGATTCTTACGAAGATCAGGTAGAGAATTTTTCAATGCCATAACATCCGCTCTATTCCAAGGCGTATACACCCAATTATATACAAAATACCCCTTCGCATCTTTTGACCTTCTATCATCATCTGTACCTTCTCCTTTCGGCGGAACATACAAGGGTGCAGCTTCACACATAGGCATAACATGCAATGCAGAACTCTTATCTGAACCCCGGAGAGAACACTCCTTAGACTGCCCGTCGGATTCCAGCCCGGACTCCTTAATCTTTTTTTGCTCGTCCCGCAATCTGATAGTTTCATCTCGTAGCTTGATCAGTTGCTTGTAAAAGGCATCGACATCTGCAAGAACAAAGACACCTGTTTCTAAATTCTCACGATGAACTGACACATCTTTAGGTTCTAACGTATCTGAAAATTTACGAAATAAGTTAACAACTTCATCTGCCAAAACAGACATAAAATACACTAACTCTTGGTCTGTCCAAGTACTCCTTTCAGCAATAATTTCGGACTGAGTAACAAACTTCGTATTCACTTTACGAGCCCAACTACGTAAATGTGCGGATCTCTCCGCGGTAAACCTGAGAGCGGATACCCCTTTCTTTCCCGACTTATCCTGTCCTTCATCGTCCGATTCTGCAAGAGGAGCCGTAGGCGAGACATACGGAGGCGGTGATCGATCTAATAAAGAAAAATCATCAATTTCATTATTAAGGACAGGATAAAGCGGTCGACGAATAGGGAATTGACCCGTCGTTTGCAATTTACGTTCCCGTTCCTCCCTTTCTTTCTTTTCCTGTTCCTCTTTTTCCTCAAGCTGTAAAGCCTTATCCCGAGCAGCCTTGCGCTGCTCTTTGTCCGCCAAGGCAACTTCACGTTTCATTCGTTCACGCACCGCTTTCTCCCACATTCGCACACAATCAAACATGTTTTGTCTAGACCTGCGTTGAAACAGACATTGTTCCACAAACTGTACTTTACGTAAATCGAACGACCCATGTAGAGGCCATTGCAATTCGGGATCAGATTTAGTGTACTTATGCCATAATTTGCTGTACATTATAGGGGGAAGGCCATGTTTTATATACATGTCCCTATTTGGTGTTCCCTCTGGGGGAGCCGGCTGTGCTTCTGCTAACCTAATTGTGGTACCATTTCCAAAACAGCACATCCCTCGGAGGGTGCTTAAAACAGGCATGTTCAAAGGGTACCACGAAAGCGTGATACCGCAGAAAAATGGCACTTACAGTACTTCCCACAAATGTGCCGCTCAAAGGAAAAAAACAAAATTAGAGAAACATCTCTACATGCCTGCCTATGTGAAGTGCACTACACATATACTTTTTCAAAGATCACAAATTCACAAATTCACAAATGTTAGCTAACTCAAATCAAAATCATAGATCATAGGACTTCGGCAAGCGTCCAAGGACTACCTTACCGATCACAAATCATAGAACTTCAGTAAGCGTCCGCAGACTACCTTACCGATCACAAATCATAGAACTTCAGTAAGCGTCCGCAGACTACCTTACCGATCACAAATCTTACCCAAAGCCTCAAAGGTCCAGTTTCCAACTGCCAAGGTCTTGTAATCGAATCAGCCAAACAGCACTTTATCCAGCAACACGGACAATCGAGGACTCAGTCGGAGACCGGCGCCACCTGGAAGGTCAGATCGGAAGGAAAGGAAAAACCACCGTGGGTGCCAAGACTCGGGTCACTCAGTGGCAGCGCGCGTCCATAGCGAGTATCCAGACCTTCGTCACGACCTCTCCTTCGGGCATCCGAGTCGCCGATGAGTCCCACCAGAGTCGCCAATTTGTGGTATTGGGTTCCCAAGGCCTACATGCTCCGAAAATAACCCACTTACACCGAAAGAACTGTTGGCACGGAAACTGAAAAATGCAAAGAACAAGTTTATTAAGACCCCATGGGGTGGTGGTACATTCCTACAGCACCCTTCGGTAATGCAAGAAGTATCACACCGAACATCGGTGTGACCCCCTCTTTTATACATTTAACAGGTAATAAAAAGGACAGGCGGTACAAAATTACAGAGCATTATGGATATATATGGTCATGTTTTGGAACACTGCCAGCTCATTGGAGGGTTTCAAACCCACTGGTCAGTTTGCGACACATTCCTAAGGGGTGACTGGTCAATGGGGACTGCGCATGTACAGGCTTGACCATTACTAAAAATAGCCTGTTGCTGGGCAAACTCAAGTGGTCAGTGGTACGGACAACGGACTGAAGGCCATGCTGGCCACGAGGCCGCTCATGATCTAAGATGGCCGCCATAACACACAAAATGGCGTTTTCAAGTTTGGCCAATATAAGAACGAAACGTGTAGCTACAGTTAAACGCTAACTCGGCCATCGTCAAATTACGACAGTTTGGAGGTCAATTTGGGCAAAGGATGAGACAGGATTTACCAGGCGAATCATCTTAGACTGTCTCCGGTTGGACAATGCCCGTAAGATCCCCTGGTTAAAATATGTTCTAACATCATACAATGAAACTTTTGATGACCCTTTGAGCGCTGTCACTGTACCTAAACAGGAGGTTAAAAATGATTTTCTGGGGACCAAATCTAATTTGCGTAGTGTCCAATGTAGGCACTTTTCAACCCATGTTTTTTACCATTCTAACATGATGGTTGTTCCGGGCATGCCTATGTATTTAAAAGCCATCACTAAACAATCACATCAGTTTGCTCTCACTAGGCTGAGATTAGGCATTGCCCATAACCTGGTGGCTTTCTCACAGATGAAAATTTATAGCCCAACTCCATGCCCCTGTGATGGCACAACCAAGCAAAGCACATTGCACTTTATGCTTATCTGTCCTCTATACCTGTACATCCGTTTACTTTATCTTAAACCTGTTTTTAAGAAATATTCTGTCTCTACTACTGCTCAAGCCATGAAACTACTATTTGCACTTGATACTTTGGATATCTGTTTTTTTACTGCTACCTTTATTTTAAAAGCTGTGTCCCATAGGAAAATTCTGGTGTTTTAAGTCTGATCTATTTGTTAATTTTTGACTGTGTGGCCGACATATTTATCTCCAACTGAGCTGCTTCATTTATTGTAATTCTCGCCGCTTGTTGTATATTTTATCCTGTATTTTTAATACTGTATGCTTTTATGATTGTTATAAAAATAATCGAATAAAGCATTGAAATTTGACATTTGAGTAAATAAACCTAATGAAAAGTGAACGAAAACTAACTTGAAACTTGCTTGAAACTCCAAGGAAAGGGTGAGGGTGAC
>NW_028255306.1:0-29278 GCF_964263255.1 Lissotriton vulgaris
CCATGATGCAACACAGTGTTGGGATATGTGCTCTGTGTGTCAGTTAGTTGTGGCTGAAGGAAGGTAGTTACTCGCCCATGAATGCAAGCGCTGCTTCATAGGCAATCAGTTCCAGAAGTACGTCGTTCACAAATTGAAGGAACACAAGGGAGAGCCAATCTGTTTGTGGTTCCGCAGTTCCAGGGTCCGTGGTTCGGTGGTTCCGAACCCGTTCAATAAAGGTTGTCGGAAAAAGACCGTTTTGGTGTCAACGGACCGCAAATTACGAGTGCGGTATGTACGAGTGTTTTCGCATAAATCGATCAATGAGAACACTACGTATTTAAGGATATCGTTTGAACCCTCGGGTCCCATTTTGTGAACGGCAGCCATTTTGTGTGGTTGCCCTCACATAGGCCGATGACTGCGGCCGAACGAGTCCTTGAGAAATCTACACCTTAACTGACTTCTGAATGACCTGTCCGAACTGACTCCTTTGCCCGAGGCTGACCTCGTTGAGCCAGTTCCTTGCTAAGCAGCAGGTTAGATAAAGATCAAAGAGCAGGACATGCCGAAGTTTATAGTACACTGCACCCATCTTTCTATCTTGCTTTCAATCTGTTTCTGCTCTTTCCTTTACGACATAATCACTGATTTGGGTTGAGGGTTTTATGATGGGTTTGTCCGGCCTGACTGAACAGGATAACGGAATGTGCTTGGTCATTTCTGGTGGGCTGGACAATGAAAAGTGGGATTGTCATCATACGCTACTTTTAAATGTCATGTTTCTATTGGTCAGTTTGTATGAACCCAATGTTAATTTGGAATGTTGCCCGAGGCTTGATTTTTGGCATAAAAGACCATGCTCCGCTCATTGAATTTGTGCAGTCTCTAGCGAACCACACGTGTTGTGCTTCGTAGACCTCTGTTCCTGGTTGCAGCCAATAAACTTTGGTCTTTAACGTCATCAAGAAGTGACCTGGGTCTCTGTTTGCCAAGGCAGGGGAACTCGAAGGCATCAGGCGTTTTCCCTGATGCCGCTGGGTTCTAAAACCCGGTCCTTCAGTTGGCGCCCAGCGGTACCGGTACAAGCCCGAAGATCGTGTAGAGCTTTGTGTGAAAATTCTGGAGGATGGCCAACCACTTCATCGACCCCTGTATGTCGTTGTGGTCCTAAAGTCATTGCTGCGAGGTTCCCCGCCTTCTGACGGCTACGAAGGACTGCTGCCCTGACTGTCGCCCTGTCTTGGAGCCTTAGACGTTTGTAGAGCGAGACGATTGACGGGTCTTCTGGTGACGCCATCGACTTTTCAGTTAAGTATGAGTGGAGTGTCTCCTAGTCCTTAGTTTGTTTTGGTATCCCTTTAGTGGATTGCTTTGATTTGGTACCTGTAGGCCCCAAAGCCAAGTGACTTGTGTATTCGCGAGACTATCGTTTTGAGATTTCCCTTGTAGTTTGAAGCTAGACTAGTGAGGAAGATGCCTGGTCTTAGCAGACTTGGAAAGTTATTTAGTTGTGGTTGTTCTAAGGATTCCCGGTTAGAGGATTCGTGTCCGGTTCCTCCAATTGGAACTCCTACATATGAATTATACGTGAAGCATGGTGTGGGCCCTATTAGTTATAATGAGATCTGGGTAAAGTATACGAGGAAAGACGGTGTCCTACAGTGGCCCCGTTACAGTAGTTTTGAAGCTGAGATTTTAGATAATCTCGAGGTGAAATTGTTCAAGAAGAAAGCCCAGCCGGCAATGTTTGACTCTTTCCGCATATGGCGCAAAGAAGCCAAACAGAAAGAAATTAAATTAGCGAAGAAGAATAAACGAGAACGAGGTATGTCAATGGTGCAACCTGCTATTGCGTTTAGGGATAATGAGGAAGAGCAGGAGAGCGAACAGATGCTTAGAGTCAAGAAGTTAGCGGTAGATAGATGCTAACCAGTTTTGCCGCCTAAAGAACAGGAAGAAAAGAAAGATCTTGCGAAAGATCCTTTAATGTCGCATCTATTGAGTTCGCCACTCCCTTATGCACAGAGTGCTACGGCACCACCGCAACCAGTTGTGGCCGTGCAACCTCCAGTTGTAGTGCCACCTGCGATTCCTCCACAGCCAACTCCTCTTCCGTTGGCTACTGTTCCTTTGGCGCAGCCTCCTCAGGGACGCCAACTTTGCTTCTTCGCCTTCTTCGTCTGCTACTCTTACGTCTATCTATAATACTCCTTCTGTTCCGACTTTGGATTCTTCTACTATTGTTCCATCTTCTCTTATTCTTCCATCTTCTCCTTCTACTAGACAGAGAATGACTGCTGCTTTTTCTGGTTTTCTTTCTCCTTTGTTGGGTCAATTGGGTGTGTCTCCAGCTAGTGAGCGTAGACAATCACGTAGTCAGTTGCCTGGTATAGACGAGTGTACAGTTTTGGATCACATGGCACGTAGATGGGTTACGTACACTTCTCAGTACGAAATTGGAAGTGTTATGGATGCTTTTTGCCAATGGGAAGCACCGACACAGCGATATGTCTTTGAGATGATGTGTGTGTTCCTCCATGAACAATGGGTTGACGAAATAGGTAAAGCTCCTGAAGAATTGTATCGAGAGCGTTCCGAGTTTGCGAAAGGGACCATTGTGAGTCTCCATGACATTGATAGAGCAATTGCGACATTGTTGTCATTCCGTAATAATACCCCTTCTGAGCGATTGTTTGAGCCTGATTCGTCAGTTAAGAGAAAAGCGCGTCAATATCCGATGCGTGAGGTTCTTCCAGTATGGAGACCTGCTGATCCTAATGCTGTTCCACCTACTCTTGCGCACTTTCAGCGAGTATTGGTACATGTTCCTTGGAAGCGTGTTGAAGTTTTAGCTATTAAGGAGTCTTTACCTGATCCGCGCAAAAATCCGGCGGGATATTATAAAGAGCTCACTCAAACTGTGGGTTCGTGTATCATGAATTTAGCGGACATAGACATGTTATTTAGTAATGTCGTCCCACAGCCCATTTGGAGTACGATTCGACATACGGATCATGATCATGAATTGGGTGATACATGAGTTAATATAGCTGCTGCAAATGATAGACAAGTAGGAGGTGCTATGCCTGAAGATCTTATCACTCAACTTCCTGGTAGGATAATTAACTATATGAAGACTTTGATGCCTGAAGTGCGTGTTAATTGGGACAAGTTGTCTGCTTGTAAGCAGAAGAAAGACGAGACGGTGTCCGACTTTTTCACGCGGTTTGAAGAGACGTTTGTAGATCATAGTGGTCAGGATATGGCTACTGAGGGTAGCCAGAGATTGTTTGTTGATAAATTTGTACATAATTTGCTTCCAGAGTTGTGCACTAAGTTGAAGGATTCCGAGAGTGCTTGGACTGTTTCCACGTCAGCGCAGATTTTAGCTACGGCCCAGTACTATGAAAATAGGCGCAAAGATGAGTTAGAGATAGCGGATAAGAAGACTAAGGAATTGAAGACTAAAGTTCTTCTACAACAAGCTTATCCACCCCGTACTAATAACCAGCGTGATTATCAGCAGAATCAGCAATATTCGAGAAACTCGCAAAGGAATGAGTCTTCCCAACAGCGTTTTCCGTATGGGCCTAATCAGTGTGCGTATTGCAAAGAAGAGGGTCACTTCAAGAATAGTTGTCCGGTTTTGTTACAGCGCACAAATGGTGCTTCTGGTATGAGAGGTAGAGGTGCTCAACAGGCGCCTAGAGGTAGAGGTCGAGGACAGAATGGACGTTCTTTGCCTCCACAGAACTCAATGAATAGTTTTGATCAGCAGCAAGGTTCGTCTGGTAGGACAGCACAGTACTATATGGATGATTACTCTGTTGAAGGTGAGGAAGTGGATGGTCATGATTGTTAGGACAGCCATGGACAAAGAGAAGGAGTTGTTTCAGTTCCAGTAGATCAGAGTGGACCTTATGTTGAAGTGATTGCATCAGGTGTGTCGGAGCCTTTTCTGCTAGATACTGGTGCTACTAAGAGTTCTATTATGCGCTCTAAACTCCCTGGCGCACCTTTGTCTGGCTTTGAGAATGTTTCTGTAGTTTTTTCTGGCGCACCGGTTACAAATCCGATTTCTGCTCCATTGTCTCTTTCTGTTGGACCTCGTAAGTTTGAAGCACCCCTTCTTTTGACTATAGGTTGTAATGAGAACTTGTTGGGATTGGATTTATTGAAGAGATTGTATTCAACGTTGTATTGTTCTCCATCAGGAGTGCATCTTACCTTGGGTGAGAGAGTGATCTCTCCGCTGTACATGTCGAAAGACAGACTTCCACCTGAATTGTCTTCTTTACCTGATTCATTGTGGGCTACTGGTCCGAACGATGTAGGTCTTTCAGAGATTCCTCCATATGTTGTGACGCTGAAGGCAAATGCTAGGTTACCACGCATTCCACAGTACCGTATCTCGAGTGACGGTGAGCGTGCACTTTTGGCGATCATTTATGATCTCATCGAAAAGGGTGTCATTGAGGAAACGAGAGGTAATGTGTGCAATAGTCCCGTTCTGCCTGTTCTGAAAAGGACAGATTCTTCACAGACTCCTGTATATAGGTTTGTGATCGATCTTCGTGAAGTGAACAAGATTGTTGTTCCACAATTTCCTGTTGTGCCTGATATTACTGTTTTGTTGACTCTGATTCCGGCTACTGCCACATGGTTTTCGGTGATTGACTTGAAGAATGATTTCTTCAGCATCCCGATTGCCATGGAAAGTAGGGACATTTTTGGATTCTCTTTAGGAGGACGAAGTTTCCGCTTTAAGCGCACTCCTCAAGGCTATTGCGAGAGTCCATCGATCTATAGTCAAGCTTTGAAAACGCAACTTGATCTGTTGGTTTTACCTGATGGTGCAGCCCTTATTCAATATGTTGATGATTTGCTAATCGCCGCTGAAGATGAGGAGATTTGTAGAGAAGCCACATTGTCACTGTTATGCCACTTGTCTGATTTTCATCACAAAGTTTCTCTCTCCAAGTTGCAATGTTGTCGAGCAGGAAGTAAACTACTTAGGTCACCTCTTATCGAAGGAGGGAAGGAAACTGACCCCAGAACGAATTCAAGCCATAGTAAAAATGAGCGTTCCTAAGACACAGAGAGAAGTACGTGCGTTTTTGGGTATTACGTCGTACTGTAGACAGTGGATCCCTAATTTTTCTTTGCTAGCGAAACCTTTGATAGCTCTTACTGTTAAGGATACTCCAAATCCTATTCCTTGGACTGACAAATGTCAGAAGTTCTTTTGTAAATTACGCAATGCGTTGTGTTCGGCTCCTGTGTTGGGTACTCCCGACTACAGTAAGCCCTTCACATTGTATATCCACGAGAGAGAGGGATGTGCATTGTCAGTCTTGACTCAGCAGTTCGGCGATAAGCAGCGTCCATGTGCGTACTTTTCGTCGACTTTGGATCCGGTAGCTAGAACGTTGCCGAGTTGCTTGAGAGCAACAGCAGCAGCGGCTGTTTCAATTCGACAGTCTGCTGGTTTGGTTATGGACAATACGTTAGTGGTAATGGTTCCACATGCAGTGGATACCTTGTTGAACCGTACCAAGACACAGCACTTAATTAGTGCTCGGTTGTCGGGTTACGAGTTGACGTTGTTAGCGAGTCATGTGCACATTAATCGATGCAACGCGTTGAATCCAACCACGTTGTTGCCGATTGCAGTTGAGACCGATATTGAAGAACAACATGATTGTTTTCTGAGAACTGAGGAAGAAACGAAAGGGAGAATAGACCTTAGGGATACTCCTCTTCCAGAGTGTGATGGTACTTTGTGGGTTGATGGTTCGTGCTTTAAGTTGCCGAATGGTGATACGACTGCAGCATATGCTGTTACGACTTTGCATATGATTGTTGAAGCTGCACGTATCCCATATAATTCAGTAGAAGCAGCGGAGTTGATTGCATTAACGAGAGCATGTGTGGTGGCGAAAGGAAAACGAGTGAATGTGCATACCGACAGCCAATATGCTTTCGGCGTGGCTCATAGCTTTGGGCGTTTGTGGCGTGAACGTGGGTTTTTGACTTCGCATGGGACAAAGATCCAGCATGGGCAGTTGGTGAATGAACTTCTTGAATCACTTACTTTGCCATTACAAGTAGCAATCGTGAAATGCAGTGCCCATAAGAAAGTTACGGATGATGTTGGTCGCGGAAATGCATTTGCGGATGAAGTCGCGAAAGAAACTGCGAGAAATGTGATGAGTCGAATGTATGTTGCAGGTCCGGCGAGATGGGCTCCAGAGAAGAGTATGTGTGAAGATACGATTGAGAGGGTGAAATCCATTCAAGCTGAAGCTACAGAGAAAGAGTTGAACGAATGGGGAGAAAGTAAGGGTAGACTGGATGCGAATGGTTGTTGGACTGATTTGTCCGAGCATCAAAGATGGTTGTTGCCTGACGCGTATGTGCTTCCGGATGTTACAATGGCTCACGGCAAGGCACATATCAGCGTGAAAGGGATTTGCAAGTTGTTGGCTCCGGTTTGGCCGAATGCGGGAATTCCAAAATGTGCAGAGAACTTGGTTAAGAACTGTATGGTGCGTTTGATGTACAATCCTGGTAAGGGAACTCCAACAATATTAACAATAGGGGGGAGGTAGAGTTAAGAGATAGGATTCTCACTCCACGGGCACTGTTACTTAAACAAAAATAATCCTACTCACGGTGGACAGGAGGAGTGTAGACCACAAAAATGGGGGACACTCAGTGTTGTGTAAAATACCCCTCACACACCAACAGGCCCCTTGGTGTCATGCTTCATCATCGGGGTCTTCGCACCCCACTAGAGGGATGCGGCCTGCTGCGACCAGCGACTACGCGGGAGCACTGTCAGAGTAGACTATGTGTGGTGTGTGTAGAGTGTAGGTGATGGGGTATTAATAAGAGATGTGAGTGGTGGGGTGTGGTGAAAGTTAAAAAGTACCTGGCTCGTAGGTTATAGAAAAAAACTTTATTCGAGACCTCGTGCTGGTACTAATAAAAGAAGTGCGAAGTGAGGTTAGTTGTCAATACTAATGACATTACCTCTGGTGTGCGTCGACATGTTTCGGAACTGGTGTTCCTTCTTCAGGACGGGGGCACAACTTCCCAACCCTACTCACGTTTTTTTAGAAAAAAAAATTCTTTGGTGTAGAATTAAAAGTAAAAAAGTGAAACTATTTACAGTGATGAAATAAGGCTATAGTATGCCTACAGCGGTATGGGTCTATGCAATTGCATGACCTAAAAGAGAAAGGAAAGTAAAAATAAAAATAAATTTGGTTACCACAATGGGCAGGCTCAAACAGGTGCAGTCACCTGGAGCCCCAAATGATTGTTTTATCCTGTAAGGGAAAGAAAGGGACAGACAAAACACACAACATATATGACACACTATAGTTTGTACTGGATCTGGGAACATACTCATTATTTTTGTATTTTCTTGCTTCATGAGCATTTCCAGAACGTCAGGGTGGGTTGATAGATTCGTAATCTATGTGGATAAAGAAAAGGTTTCAGTATCCCTTACTCACTGTTTAGGGTCGCGTTTGATGGTCTTTGTAAGTTGTTGCCTATTCACTACTCAATACTCACAGAATCCGCCAGAGATTACCTCCTTCTATCCCCCAACGCTGCTCCGCTGGTAGTGGCTAATGGACAGGGCCCTGTCTTATATAGATCGTATGATGCTGGCTCAGCACTCTTTAATTTGTTAATTGTCGGATGTTAGGCGCGGTCCTTATAAGGAAAATCCGCCCTTGCGCCTATCAAGATAGAGGCTTCATTCCCCAAGCGACGCGTTTTGCTGTGTGCATGTGTGGCAGACTAGCGTCTGCTGGGCATGCTTCGCGCATGCGCATTCGCGGCCCGCTGAACCTCGTCTTGCTACAGTGAGCGCATGCGCGTGTGGAGAGCAGTTATCGTGCATGCGCGTTTGGAGAGCAGTTATCGCGCATGTGCAGTCTTCATTTACAATTTCTTATGGAGATACCTTCGTGGGAGTGCTAAATTAATCAATTCCGATTTAAAGCTCAAAGGCCAGAAATATTAAAAAATATTAAAAATTATTAAAAAATGAAGGAAGTTGATATTCTCAATTTGTATCGTGCTGAATCCCAATGATTTTACTTGGTGATTAGTTGGGTGTGTATTTGTTTAAACACAGTTATATTCCTGTAGGGATAGTATTCAGGAGTTGGTATGAGGCAGTTCATGGGATATGTCTGTGAGAACTGGTCATGACACTCGGTGTTATAATTAAACAAAGATCATATTATTGTCGTCCCTCCAGATTTTACCATTTACCAGCTTTGACTGGTGTGTGACAGATGGCCCCAGGGAACATCATCGTTAAGGCCATCGGTGTGAGTACTCAGACGAAAAACCCATCGTTGTTCCTTTTGGAACAAGCCAGTTTCAGATTGTAAACGTTCAATAATTGTCCAACGTAGATCATTGACACAATGTTGGTTTTCCAAGAAATGTGACGCCATTTTAGTAGTTGCTTTCTTACAGAGTACGTTGCTCCTATGCTCTCCCATCCTCACTTTTACAGGTCTGGTAGTCATGCCCACATATTCAAGGCCACATTGGCACGTTATCATATAGACAACATTTTTCGTGTTGCAATTCGTAGATTGCCGTTGTTCCCATGTTTTACCGTTCCTGAAAGTTAAGATCTTGCTTTTTTGGGTCAGATGGCAGGTGCTGCAATTTTCACATGGAAAGTGTCCTTGTAGTCCAATAGTGGTCTGTCTGCTAGTCGGATTTTGCCGGGGTCTGATGTGTACCAGCATGTCCTTAATGTTTCTTCCCCTGCGGTGTGCATGCATTGGTTTCTCGAATTCCATACTCCCGCAGTTCAGTATCCTCCAATGTTTGTCTATCACCTTAGACACTTCGTTAGACACGGTCGTGTAGGTGGTGACACATATCGGCCTTTTGTTCACTCCTTTTTCCTGTGCTCTGTCTTCAAGCAGTGCATCCCTGTGATTGTTCTTGGCCCGCTTCATGGCCCTGTCAATGGTTCTGATGGAGTATTGTCTTTGTATTAATTTCGTTTTTAGATCCTTCGCTTGTGTATTGAATTGTTTCAATTCCGTGCAGTTGCGTCGGAGGCGCAGAAATTGTCCATACTGTAGATTCTCCCTGAGATGTCTCGGGTGGAAGCTGTCATAACGTAATAGGCAGTTTCTGGAGGTGGGTTTGAAGTGGGTTGTGCTTTTCAGTCTACCATCCTCTGTATAGATGTTTAAATCCAGGAAAATCATTGATGTGTTGGAGATAGTGCTTGTGAACTTAAGATATAAGTTTTGGTTATTTAACCAGGTCACAAAATTAGAAGCGCTATCCAAGTCCCCATCCCAAATGATGAAAATGTCATCAATATACCTTTTCCAGGTGTTGATGTGGGAGTGGTATGGATTGTCTCTGTGTAGGATTCTATTCTGTTCCAGATGGTAAACATACAAATCAGCCAGACTTGGAGCAAATGTACTTCCCATGCTCGTTCCATGGGTCTGTAAGTATATGGTCTGGTTGTATTGGAAGAAGTTCTCTTTCAATGCTAGGGATATACACTCCAGCACCAGGTTCCTTGGAGTTTGGTACTTCCATGGATTACTGAACAGTACATCCTCTATAATTTAAAGTGTTTCTTCATGAGGCAGGCTGGTGTATAAACTCTCTACGTCGCGGCTTAGTAGGAGTTGTTTTGAAGGATCAAAGGTTTTGTCTTCAAGAAGCTTAAGTACTGATTTGGTGTCCCTTAGATAGGTGTTGGTAGACTGTACCAGTGGCCGGAGGAAAGCATCCGCAAATTTGGACAGGGGCTCCAGGATGGTCCAGACGATCGATCTTCCAGGTGGGTTGTTGATATTTTTGTGGATCTTGGGGATGCTGTTGAAATAAGGTATTCGTGGTGAAGGTTGTTGCAAAAATTCTGCCTCTTTCTTTCTCAGCCAGTCATGGGCTAGGCCTTCTTCCACCATGCCCCCAATTCTGATGCGTAGTCTTTCTGTTGGGTCTTCCTTCAAGATCCTGTAATTGCGTTCATCAGATAGCAGACGTGTGCACTCAGTGTTATAAGCCTCTAGGGTTTGTAGAACGATAGCTCCCCCCTTGTCAGCTGGTTTTATAATGAGGCGGATTTTCCTTATAAGGACCGCGCCTAACATCCGACAATTAACGAATTAAAGAGCGCTGAGCCAGCACCATACGATCTATATAAGACAGGGCCCTGTCCATTAGCCACTACCAGCGGAGCAGCGTTGGGGGGTAGAAGGAGGTAATTTCTGGCGGATTCTGTGAGTATTGAGTATTGAATAGGCAACAACTTACAAAGACCATCAAACTCGACCCTAAACAGTGAGTAAGGGATACTGAAACCTTTGCTTTATCCACATAGATTACGAATCTATCAACCCACCCTGACGTTCTGGAAATGCTCATAAAGCAAGAAAATACAAAAATAATGAGTATGTTCCCAGAACCAGTACAAACTATAGTGTGTCATATATGTTGTGTGTTTTGTCTGTCCCTTTCTTTCCCTTACAGGATAAAACAATCATTTGGGGCTCCAGGTGACTGTACCTGTTTGAGCCAGCCCATTGTGGTAACCAAATTTATTTTTATTTTTACTTTCCTTTCTCTTTTAGGTCATGCAATTGCATAGACCCATACCGCTGTAGGCATACTATAGCCTTATTTCCTCACTGTAAATAGTTTCACTTTTTTACTTTTAATTCTACACCAAAGAAAAAAATGTTCTAAAAAAACAAGAGTAGGGTTGGGAAGTTGTGCCCCCGTCCTGAAGAAGGAACACCAGTTCCGAAACATGTCGACGCACACCAGAGGTAATGTCATTAGTATTGACAACTAACCTCACTTCGCACTTCTTTTATTAGTACCAGCACGAGGTCTCGAATAAAGTTTTTTTCTATAACCTACGAGCCAGGTACTTTTTAACTTTCACCACACCCCACCACTCACATCTCTTATTAATACCCCATCACCTACACTCTACACACAGAGTCAGAGTCAGAGTCAGAGTCAAAAATACTTTATTCGATTATTTAAAATCATAAAAGTATACTACACACACAATTACAATAGAATATACATACATACACAAATCTATGAGACAATACTATTCAATACGTTACAAGCAATTGTTAAAAACAATTAAAAACAGTTAAGAACAATTGTGCAGGAAAAAGTCAGAAACAATTATAGCTTTTAAAAATAGGTCATATACCTTAATAAATCCATCGCATTAGTTCTATAGATAGTTTCATTACCAAATTACTTCAACCTGAGGGCCTAAACACAACAGGGAGCAAAAATGTACAACACATGAAGGAAAAAAGTTGATCTAAACCTTGGCTATTTACACAGTACATTCCGTCATAGAAATATTCGATGATCTATGCCGTTTGGCACGCATCGCTGCTACCAAAAAGTTGGCAACCCCAAACATCACAATAGGGGTCTCCATGAGTTGTAGAAACAACGAAGCGGGTTTCACTTGCTTAAATCCCTTGTCCCTCAGAAGTGGTAAAATGTATTTTTTCCTCCCCTCCACAAAAAAGGGACAGAAAAATACAAAATGAGTCAAGTCTTGGTCAGTGAAAGCATCACATTTGCAAGGAGCATTATCCCTAGGCTTATTCCATTTCAGATATTCACCCAAAAGAAGATGCATCTGGTTAAAACGGAATTTTGTCAGTAGCCACCGGTGATATGGCCTATTCACTACCATCAAATAAGGCTGAATGGACATGGTTGAAATTACTGTGTAGTGTGCCCTTACTGTGGTTTTCTCAATTTCCTGGGCTTCACGATGCATGTTTCTGTATTTCAAAAAATGGATTTTAATCCATGTAACATCGTCTTTACACAGCCTTTCCGGGTTACAATACAATTCCGGGCGGCCCAATTGAGTAGCTACGGTTTTAATATATTTCAGCCATTTTATGTCTTTGACTCTATCTCTCCCCATACAGTCGCTGATAATTTTACGATTTAGAGTCAGACTAGGATTCAGCCATAATTTCACCCAGAGAAGTAGTGGGGCCAGGTTAAGGGCATCCTCAATATGTCCTTTCCCTAATTCCGACAGGACAGAAAAAGAGGGTGTGGACTGTGGTAGACCCAATAGAGAGCGCATGGACTTGTTCTCTTCTTTCTGTATTGGGGCTAAATCCTTATATCCCCAAATCCCAGCCCCGTATCTAGCCAGAGCCAAGGTTTTGGCTCTATATAGGGAAAGAATGGCTTCAGTAGGTTTCCCTCCTAGTCTCTTAGCGAAGCTCAATATGGCTGCAAATGACCTGCGTACAGCCATCGCTTTGTTTACAATCTGTGGGGTCCAGGTGCCCAAATCATCAAAAATAACACCTAGGTATGTAAATGTTTTAACTTTAGACAATATCACACCATTACATCGCAGGGTTTTTGTAGTTTTCTTTCCTTTCCCAATTGACATAACGTGAGACTTTTCCATATTTACAACCAGATCTAATTTCTGCATGAAGGCCCCAAAAGAGTCAAGGAGCAACTGTAATCCAATTGGGGTTCTGGAAATGAGGACCGTGTCATCAGCATACATCAGGACGGGCAGAGGGTACCCACCCATGCTAGGTATATCTGGTGTTGCTGTTGATAAAACTGAATACAGTGAATTGATATACAATGAAAATAACATGGGGGCCAAAATGCACCCCTGTCTAACCCCTCTGGCTGATCTAAACCCAGCGGTGCATTTACCATCCATTGTTATACGCACTGATGCAGTCAAATCACTGTGCAGGTAGGCTAGGAAGTTTACTAATACAGGGTCCAAACCCATCTCCAAAAGAATCGTCCACAGCTTCGACCTATTTACTAGGTTGAACGCTGTGGACAAGTCCATAAAAGCCAGATGGACTGACCCCCTAGCAACAACAGTATATTTAAAATAGTCATATACAGATTAAGTCAGTACCCCTCCCCGTTCTAAACCCATATTGGGTATTGCATAAAATTTCATTTTCCTTTTCCCACTTATTAATTTTATTTAAAATGACCTTGCCAAGAATCTTAAATGACGAGTCAAGTAACGATATCGGTCTGTAACACCTAGGGTCACCCCTTTGACCCTTCCTAAAAATTGGGATAATGACAGAGTGTGACCAAGAGATAGGTATATTAGATTTATCCATACAAGCTAGATTAAAAACATTTGCAAGGACTATGGACCACACATGGGAGTGTGCCTTGTACATATCAGCGGGAACCCCATCCGGGCCGGGGGCTTTCCCGCCAGCAGTGTTTTCTATGGCATTTAGTACTTCTTTCACCGTTATTCTCAATGGGATGTCTGTGATTGTGGAGTCTATGGGGGTGAATGGAGTTATAGTGATCTTACTTCCATAGATAATTTCAAAATGGTCTAACCATTGTTTCTCAGTGATATTCACCTCTAGTACTTCATTTTCTCTGCCATTAAACAGAGGAGAGTTCACTATAGACCAAAACTTGGCACTATCCCTCAATGTTAAATTATCATATAATGCTTCCCAGGCCTTATCTTTAATTTCTCTCTTACGAGCCTCGGTCGTTCTTTTATATTACTTCCTAAATTTTGACACTTCTACTATATTGCGCGGTTTGCATTTCAGGGCTTCTAATAGGTTTTTATGTGCCTTAGAACATTCGGCGTTAAACCATCCCTGTGCTTTGCGTGGCTTGTTAGTAGGTTTGCACTTAAGTGTCTGAGCAACATTTTTGCATATAACTTCAAAAGCTTTAATAACATTCCCTCCAGTAGTCAATGGATCCCTGCATATGTTTAATTCTAGACTTACTTTGTCACACAAGTCATTAAAAAAGTCATCAGCGATAATCCTAGACCATTTAACGCATCTGCCTTGGTCATGAGCCCGGATTGCAGTGGGGTAGATTGACTGTTGACCAGTATTTATTATGGTAGGATTAATATTAATTAGTTCCATAATAACGGGTTATGGTCACTAAATGCCGTCTGAATAGCATTATAAGAAATGACATTTTTAAGGATACTGGGTGACCCAAAAATAAAATCAATGATAGTGTTACTACCCCTGGCACTATATGTTACCACTCTGTCTTTAGGGTCCACGAAAGCGGGTTCTGATATATCAAGGTTTATCAGCAGTTCTTCTAAGGCTCCCCCTTTTGCAGAGTGTTCAAAGTGAGGGTGAGTCAAATAATCATCTTCCAGGCAAACACCGTTATAACAGTTTAAATGACATAGGTGTGTATTAAAATCACCTAAAAGTATATAATGAACAAATGTAGATTGACTCTTTTTATAATCATTTAAAAAAATCAGCCAACATTAGGATATTTTCACTACCTTGTGAACCTTCTGTTGAGGTTTAAAAATTTACATAGAGGATTTTTTCCCCCGTATTCATCAAAACCTCTAAGATTAAGCAGTTAGGAGAGTTAACATTTATAATTTTCATCACCCCCGTGTGGCTTACTGAAATTAAGAGCGCTAGGCCTCCCTTGCTTCTACCCCTCTTCGACTTTTGTGCTGCTGCAAAAAAGGATACATAGCCTTCTACCCAGAAGTTACATTCAGTATCCCAAGTTTCTTGTAATGCAACCACATCCTGTTGTTTTATAATTTCCAGCCATTGTGTGTCATCCCTTTTGGCTTGAAGACCGGAAATGTTCCATGTCATTAGTTTCAAAGTTCTGATGTCAGTATTATTTCCAGGCTGTTCCTCCACCCCCTCCTGTGTGGACAGTCAAATATTAGTATCAAGATTTGTTAGGACATCGAAACTGTTTCTTAAATCCAAGCCTGGGGTCAAGGCCACAGGGTGATTGTTGTTTTTGATCAGTTGGGAGCTTAGTGGTTGAGTTGCCCAGTTAGCTAGTTGCACTTTAGGTCGTGGGGTGTTTTTCCTAGTGTGTTTGGACAGCTGGGGAGTTTGTTGTGTTGGGCAGGGACAAAAAAAAACCTAGTGGGACCGCACGTATTTGCCCTTGGGTAATATTTGTAGCGTCCCAGAATAGCCTTGTGCAAACATGTGGGTTTCTAAAGTTAATGATGACACAGTCATCAGAAAAGCGTTTGGTAATGATGACACAGTCATCAGAAAAGCGTTTGGTAATGATGACACAGTCATCAGAAAAGCGGAAAACACACACCACACATAGTCTACTCTGACAGTGCTCCCGCGTAGTCGCTGGTCACAGCAGGCCGCAAACCCTCTCGTGGGGTGCGAAGACCCCGATGATGAAGCATGACACCAAGGGGCCTGTTGGTGTGTGAGGGGTATTTTACACAACACTGAGTGTCCCCTATTTTTGTGGTCTACACTCCTCCTGTCCACCGTGAGTAGGATTCTTTTTGTTTAAGGGAACTCCAACACCAGATGGTCATTTTGCCCCTCCTACGTATCCGCTCGAGGCTTTGCAGCTAGATTTCCTCCCCATGGAGAGATGCAACAACTTGACATATGTTTTAGTGGTTGTTTGCTCTTTTTCTAGATGGGTAGAAGCTTACCCTCTTAAGGACAATACTGCCTTGTCCACAGCGAAAGTCCTAATAAAGGAATTTTTCCCTAGGTCTGGAATGCCGAGAATCATCTGGAGTGACAATGGGAGTGAATTTGTGGGTCAAGTCATGAAGAGAGTGTGTGAGGGATTTGGAATAAGGCAGAAATTCCACGCTGCAAATCACCCCCAATCAGCTAGTTTAGTTGAGGGCTATAATGGCACTTTGAAGCTAAAGTTAGCTAAAATCCAAGCGTGCACTGGTTTAAAATAGCCAGATGCTTTGCCTTTAGCGCTTTTGTCCACAAGAATGACTGTGCATTTGAGAATGGGTCTGAGTCCATACGAGATTGTGTTTGGTCGCCCAGCGAATATTTGGGGCGTACCAAGGCCAACTAGGTTCCGCGAAATTGAGTACCATGTGTTGCTTGATTACTTGCACGAACTGACGGCTAAACTGTGTGTTTTACACCAACAGGTGCATGATAGTTTGCCACGAGCCTCTGAAGATCATGGCCACGCTACTGAACCTGGAAGCTGGGTCCTTATCAAGAATTTTCAGCGGAGCAAGAACGATCAGCCCCGCTGGACAGGACCCTACCAAGTGCTCCTGTCTACACGTTCTGCAGTTCGAGTGCAAGGCAAGAAAAACTGGATCCACAGCGTACATTGTAAGCGAGCACCATTGCCCTTACCGTACGATCAGTGGGTCCAGGAAGGACTTCCAGACTCTAAAACAGACACTGTTCCACGATTTTTGCCATTCAGGGATGCCCGTTTGATTGGTACAAACTCTGAGAACGAAAGTGACGATCTTTTACAAAAAGCTGTTTATCCTCTGAATCGATTGAACACTACTGAGCCTGATTTGTTGTTTAAGGACCAAACATTTCTTGGAAAGGATCGTTAAAATTTGCGACCAAGAGTCGTGGGACAAATAAAGTACAAATAAGGTTTTTATGATTTTTCTGTTTGCAGGTTAACTCTCCACCGAGGATCTACTCATTTTTGTTTTTCGAACCGCCATCCGGGTTCATCTGTAGGGTCGCGGTTGCCAAAAGTCTTTGGAGTGCAAGCCTGAGACACTAGGTCGAAGGTTCTGGTTGGCCTAAGGGAGTTGCCCTGGGTTGACAGAGGCATTCCTTATCATAGAACACCCTACCATCGCGAGCAGCATATTTAGTTAGGATGGATTTCTTCAAGTTGGAGAGACCTGCAAGGACAATGATTTTTAAGAAGAAGATATACAAACTGATATGTGTTTATTTTTGCTATTGAGTTTAATGATATTTTTAATTGGTTATGTGACATTCTCTTTCAAAGTGACGTTTATTCCCACTGTGCAATCTACACCTACACCCACTATTTCTTCTCATTCTTTTCATCCTTTGCCTGAACATGAGGTAGTTAGACGATTGGAATTTGCCAAGAATTCCTTTATTCAACTTTTGCACCAACACCAGTCAGTGATGAACATGACGGACTGTTGGATTTGTGGTCTAATGCCCCATACGACCGAAAAAGGTATTCCGTACTTAGTTTTGCCTTTTAGTTTGAATGGTTCTATTTGGGCTTACAGAACAATGTTTATCTATGCCCATAGTGTCTATCCCCTACGTTCACCGAAAGACAATCCGAAGAATAGTGCTGTAGCAAGAGGCATAGTCGACATGGTTAAAGAAACTAATGCAGTTGAAACTATTCTGACAGATGAGAAACAACCATATAGTGGTTGGGATATTACTGGATATGGAGTTAGTCTGAGTGTTAACCAGTGAGCGAAAAGTTCTCCAACGATTTGGATAGTGCCCCATCAGGGTCGCTATTGTCTGCAGGGTAATGGCAAAAATCCAAGAGCTCAGCTAGGGAAGAGCGTTTGTACTGACACCTACGTATTTACGTCTCAGTCTTCCCCAGCATTTCTAGTTGCTAAGGGTACCTACTTTGTTTGCTATGACAAAGCGTATACATAGTTGCCCCCTGATTTTTTGGGCACATGTTTTGTTTCTTTCCTGTTGCCTCCCACTTTTACAGCTGCAGCAGATTACCATAGGATGAGAGTTGCCAGAGGTGTCTTTAGTCAGGAAGACACTGCAGGGCAAGAGTTGGGAGATTTCTTTAAGGGTTTTCTGCCATTCTGGGGACCAATGGCTAACAGCAGGAACATTAGCCAGTTGACGAGAGTGGTTGAGTCCACCATAGTCGAAACTGCCGGTGCCCTTAGTAACTTGACTGCTGAGCTCCAGTCGGATAGACTTATGACACTTCAAAATAGGGTAGCCCTTGATGTCATACTAGCAGACAGAGGTGGAGTGTGTAAATTGATTCAATCGAGCTGCTGCGTTTTCATTCCAGACAACGCTCCGTCAGTCTTCCAGGCCATTTCCAAATTACATAAGATCTCCGATTCTGTCCAATTGGACAAAGGAGATTGGTCATTGATTGGATGGTTATGGGGATTGATATCCACTTGGGGTTGGAAAATTCTGATGGTCAGTGGGATGGTTTTGGCTATCCTTTTCCTGTTCTGTCTCTGTGTACAGAGTGCTCCTGCTATTTGTGGCCTTTGTCCTACTTCGTGTGCAAGGAGACCTGTCCGGAGAGAGGTACTAAGTAATAGGATGATGCTTCAACAACATATTGATGATCTGATGAACATAGATCCAGATTCAGATTGACATGAGTTTGGGATGGTTGCCTATGTAAGGGCAAAAGGAGGGTCTGTGGTTCGATAGTTCGAGGGTCCGTGGTTCGGTGGTTCCGAACCCGTTCAATAAAGGTCGTCGGAAATAGACGATTTTGGTGTCAGCGGACCGCAAATCACGAGTGCGGTATGTACGAGTGTTTTCGCATAAATCGATCAATGAGAACATTACGTATTTAAGGATATCGTTTAAACCCTCGGGTTCCATTTTGGGAACGGCAGCCATTTTGTGTGGTTGCCCTCACATAGGCCGATGACTGACTCCTTGAGACACGTACACCTTAACTGACTTCTGAATGACCTGTCCGAACTGACTCCTTTGCCCGAGGCTGACCTCGTTGAGCGAGTTCCTTGCTAAGCAGCTTGTTAGATAAAGATCAAAGAGCAGGACGTGCCGAAGTTTATAGTACACTGCACCCACCTTTCTATCTTGCTTTCAATCTGTTTCTGCTCCTTCCTTTACGACATAATCACTGATTTGGGTTGAGGGTTTTATGATGGGTTTGTCCGGCCTGACTGAACAGGATAATGGAATGTGCTTGGTCATTTCTGGTGGGCTGGACAATGAAAAGTGGGATTTTCGTCATACGCTACTTTTAAATGTCATGTTTCTATTGGTCAGTTTGTATGAACCCAATGTTAATTTGGAATGTTGCCTGAGGCTTGATTTTTGGCATAAAAGACCATGCTCCGCTCATTGAATTTGTGCAGTCTCTAGCGAACCACCCGTGTTGTGCTTCGTAGACCTCTGTTCCTGGTTGCAGCCAATAAACTTTGGTCTTTGACGTCATCAAGAATTGTGTCCCGTGTCTCTGTTTGCCAAGGCAGGGGAACTCGAAGGCATCAGGCGTTTTCCCTGACGCAGCTGGGTTCTAAAACCCGGTCCTTCACGTTAACTGGTCCGGACAGATGTGCTCCGACCACGCAGTTTCACCAATTTGCAAGACAGCCCAATAGGGGACCACCTCTATGTGGTCACTGCGCACGATGACTTGTGCAATCTAGCATCCACTGCTGCAGACAGACACCACATTTCTGCCGAATCCTAGGCACACATAAAAGTGATCAAATGGTATTTATATAACTAAAAGATCTCAATCATAATAGAAACAGTGAAACATATTCTTGTATGTAGGATGTTGCTTTGTCTTTAATTCTTTTCTTTATTGAGCCAAAAAGAAACTAGCCAACACGTGTTTTGTCGCATATGGAAAATAATTCAGCAACTTCCTCAGGGCTGGGAAGGATACAAAGGGTATGGATGATACATTAAGTCCAGGGTAACAACGGATATTAAAATAGAGAGGTCCAAATATAAGAAAGTGCTAAACCAAGCAAGGACTGCATGGGATGACCAACGCTGGCTGGAACTATATGAGTCCAGTCTGTCTACTAACCAACTTAAATTTTGGCAGGTAGTGAAGTGGGGAGGGTCATGGGACTCGCAAACCCCAGTTAACTACGTTTCAGCCGAGGATTGGGTTGTATTTTTTTTGGCCCAATTCTGCGGCGATGTAACAGGTATTCTTGATATTGGGGAGAGTAATCTGCCTCCCATTCCCATAGTTACTAGTGAGATCATAACTTTTTCAGAATGTGAAACAGAGATTGCATTAAAACAGATTCAAAATGGCAAAGCACCAGGTATGGACTGCGTCCCGGCTGATCTTTTTAAACTTGATACAATAAACTGGGTCCCTTATATAACCTTCTTAGCTAATGCTATTGCTAGAGGAGCCTGTATACCAGACTCATGGAAAGGGGCCGAAATTCTCCCTATATTCAAAAAAGGTGATAAGACCCTTGCGGGGAATTATCGTCCTATAAGTCTTATCGATGCCCTGCAGAAGGTAAAAACCAGGATGATGAAGGTTAGAATCCAGTCTTGGATGAGTGAGGAAAATATCCTATCCCCGCTACAAGCTGGTTTTAGGGCCAGTATTAGCACTGTCGACCAAGTGCTTAGGTTTATCATGATCTATTGGAAGACAGTGCATCTAGGTGATGGCACCATATACGCAGCGTTCGTGGACCTTAAATCTGCGTTCGATTTGGTCCCTAGAGGAAAATTATGGGAAGCCCTAAAGAGAATGGGTATGCCATCCGAACTACTTGAGCTTACCATCAGGCTACATGACTAACTTTGCTAGAGTTAGATGGGGACGTCAGGGCCAGGTGACTGACCCCTTCCCAGTGACCCGTGAAGTAAGACAGGGCTGTGTCCTGGCACCAACCCTGTTCTTACTCTTTATTAATCAAGTAGTACAGTTTCTTTCTTCTACCCCGACAGATGCGCCAGTTTTGGGTGGGACAAGATTCCCCCTCTTAATTTTTGCCGACGATACTCTGATCCTGGCAAAAACACAGGTGGGTATCCAGACCGCAATTAATAAGTTTGTGGAGCTTTGTACAGATAACGATCTTGAAATTAATGTTTCGAAAACCAAATTCATGGTTCTGACCAAGAATAGATCACAAAGGGGTCATGTTACTATGAATGGTACCAACTTGGAACAAGTAGGGGTGATGACCTACCTAGGGGTGGTTATAGACTATAGACTGCGTTGGAAGGAGCAGATCGAGGCACTTTACCTAAAATGTGCCCGTTTATCGGGTTGCCTTGGTAAAGAACAACGTTTCTCCCAAACCAAAGGAGTCTTGCCAGCCCTAAAAATATTTCATGCCAAAATTAGCTCTGCCATCCTTTACGGTTCCGACTTGTGGGGTTATGTAGATCTTGCCTCACTAGACAAAATTCAGAATAAATTTCTCCGTAGTTTGGTAGGACTCCCGTTATCTACTCCAGCACTCCCCTTATGTTAGATATGGGCTGCCAATCAATTAAAAATCAAGCTCAATATAGGATGGTAGCCCTTTGGAGACACATCTGGACCACTCCAGAACTTTGTATGTTCGCAAATGAAGTTCTGGATGTTAGATCAATACCTGGGTCGGGGAATTTACCTTGGTTTAAAAATGTAAAGGAAATTCTTTATAGGATGGGTCTTCATATGCTGTGGTCAGATCCGGGAAACCAGGTATTTCCGCCCAAAAAAGAATTTAAACTAATGTTTTGGTCCACAGTCAAAGAAGATTTGGTTTTGCTTTCACAGAAACAAAACTTGACTGGCTTATTTTTGCTCTATAAAGTGGTTTCCCACACTGAGATATACTGGGACAAGATCACCAAAAGTGCAGATAGGAAATTATATCATCAATTTCGTGTTGGCACGTTGCCAATAAGGGAATTTACCAATAAATGGCACAATCAACTATCTTTGCACTGCCCCTGGTGTAGTGAGCAAAAGGAAACAATGGGTCACTTTCTTTTTGTTTGTCCAGCATACTGTGCGCCGCGTCAGAAATGGATAAAACCCATCTGTAGAAGGATTAATACACCGGTGTGGGAAGAAGCGCTGCTAACCTTGAGATATAATACAGTCAAGTGGATCTCCATAGGTGTGGCGAAATACATTGGATGGGCATGGACCATTAGGGCCAGATACCTCTCAGGAAGATAACTAAGACTACTATGACAACTGTATGAGAGGGAATATACTCAGTTTAATTTCGAATGTATGAATTGTGATTTGTGATGTGCATGACCATTAGGCACATTAATGTGTTGACTTATAGCTAGCTTAATGTCTCTCTACCCTAGGAGGTTTTGACCTACTGTGAGATTGGTATTGCTGAAAAAAGTTTGGGCACCCCCATATTGGTAACGACCACTTTTGTGGCTACCCTTAGGGACCCTTCGTATTTCCTCCCACTATTCCCCTGGTCCCAGACCAAGAAGATAAGGGGGCCTCCTTTACTTTATATGAAGGAAAAATCCGACACTTAACACATATCACTCGTGGACATTAATTGACGACAGACAACAGAAATGGTGGTGGGGGAAAGGGAATGTTTTATGACAGGGGATACATTTTGTATTATAGGCCCTGCACAATTGCAATTTATATTAGCAGGTAGAACCTAATCCACTAAATGGAAGGATACATCAATTCAATTACATTCATGAGATAGACCATCAACACTTCTTATATTTCCAATGCACATTTATAATCGATTGGTCTATACAAACAAAAATAAGGTCGATGCGTTTCGAATGCCTAAGAATGGGGGATTCTCATCAGGACCAAACAAACAGATCTGAAAGACATAAATTAAATAGCATACTGTCAGTCATCTATATGAGCAACTCTCAACTTTCATTCAGGTCAGCATATACACAGATCCTACCTGTGCTTCGTTTTTTGAGTCATCTAATCCAGGGAACTAGAAGAGAAAATGTATGAGGATTCTTATGAAGAAATCGATTAGTGCGTGTAACTTACTTAATTGGTTGATCAAGCGTTTCCTACTTGGTCTATAATGAAAAAATCGTCATGTTTCTTGAGAGATTCTCATGGTTTGTAATTCTTTCTGAAAAAACCCCCAATGGTTTTTTACGAGAAATTATGTCCAGGTGTGCTCTACAAACAACACAAAATAATTGCCATTTTAAATCTATTGCGAGCTTGTTGAAACATTAGTACGATCGTTCGTTAGCTTTTTGATTGAATAAGTCGAAGCGGGCAGCTGTTCGACTTAGAAGTAAAAATTCATGTCTGCATTGAAGGTACTGCAGTTACTTGTCCGTTTATCGTAAAACAGAGCGTAGAGCTGAACGCGCTTAATTAAGAAACCTGTCCATGGGTCGAAGTCGTGGGACTAGAAAGCGTTACTTATCGCCGGTCGCTTGTGAGCAAGCAGGCATCTTAAATAATCATAGTTGGTTGTTAAATGAGTTATCGCGCAAGTTACCTTAATAATTTCTTGGTATCCTCCTCGATGCCTCGATTCCGTAAACAAAGGCTCTAGACATTGGTTCCGGGTCAGCCCATTTATATAAATCCAAGTACCGGTTCGGTCTATGCGTGTTACTGGGATTTGTAGTTTTTAAGGGGGTCTTTTACATTACTGAGGTAGTTGTTTTATGTCGAAGGTGCGTAGATTCCTTGAAGGTCGAGTCTTTCCTTAGATTATTTGTTTGATCAACATTCAAATTGCTAAATCGGTTTTTAGATCTATAAATGGCTGATGTTTGTCCATTGGAAATCCGGTAAATTTTGATGAAGGGCTGACTGACGGCTATTACGATTTTCCTACAAAAATAATTTTCCCACATTTATAAAAACTGTTTAAATATCTATGGGTTTCGCTTAAGTTTTTAGAGCAGCGTGTTAGGCAGAGGTTGTTCCTGAAGAGATTTAAGCTTTATACAGTTCGGACATCTCATTTAATTCACGTGAGGTGGTATAAATTGTATCATGTATATAAATACTTTGTAGACGTCTGTAGGGGTTGTTAGTGTAGTTATTGCAAATTTGTGTTGTTGTTACAACATATTTGGCAAAGTTTATTTCTGAAAGGATTTAAACATTATATAGTTTTGACATCTCATTTGACTCTCCAAAGGTGGTATAAATTGTCTCATGTATGTACATACTATGTAAACAACTATAGAGTTTGCTTGTGTAGTTGTTATAAGTTGCCTGGAATAAGTTGTTTCAAAAAGGATTTAAAGGTTGTACAGTTCAGACATCTCATTCAAACCTCGAATGGTGGTATTGAATTTGAGTATAAGCATAGCTTCTCTCTGTCTCAGTTTGGCCTCTACATCTCTACCTCGTGGGTCTGGTTCAATCTTCAATAATATTGTCCATTTTAAGTCGTTTTCTCCATGGGATTCTTCAATCCAATGTTGGACCAGGGGGGCCATAAGAACTTTCTTCTTTATCCTGGATTTATGCTGTGACATCCTTTGCCTAGCTTCCTGGTTGGTTTTTCCAATGTATAGCTTGTTACATGGTTAAATTATTCCATATACAAGGTTTCGCGTTTTGCAATTTGTAAATTGGTCATGTTTCCATGATATGCCTTCATGTTGGAACAGGTTTCCCTCAATAGTGGAAGTGCAACACAAACATGTGCCACATTTACGGTGTCCAGTAATTGGAGGAAGATTGACATAGTCTCGTAGTGTGGGGGCTCTTGCTTTGGGTACAGCCGCTCAAACGATTTGATTAGCAATACTTTTGTCCTTTTTAAAGGCGAAGGGTGGTGCTTCGTTCAACAGGACATCGAGGACTTTTAATAAGTGCCAGTTTTGGTGGATGTTTTTTTTAAAAAAAATTAGATGATGGACAAAAAGTTGAAACGCAGACTGTGCGTTTTAGTTGTTTCTTTTCTTTCTTTTTGAGCAGTTCTTCGCGTGGAGTCCACCATGCTCGTTTAATGGCTTGCATCAGTAATTTTACTAGATAGCCACGATCCAGTTGTCTTTCTTTCAAGGCGTTGGAATGATTCATGTACTCATCCTTGAAGGTACAGTTCCTCCGGATGCGGAGGAACTGTCCCATAGGTAAGTTCTGTTTCAGGCTCCTCGGATGATTGCTTGAAAAATCTAGTGCTTTATTATGGTCTGATTTTTTCTTGAAAAGAGTTGTCACTAGTTGGCCATTGGAGCAGTATACTTCAACGTCTAAAAAAGAAAGTCGAGTCTTAGATACTTGGAGACTGAACTTGATGTCTCTCATCCTGTTGTTAAGCCATTCATTAAATTCCGAGAGTTGTTCTGAGTTACCGGACCATGTGAAAAAGACATCATCAATGAAACAGACCCATCCACCGATCCATTGATGAAACGGGTTGTTGTTGTGATTAAATGCGTCCTCGTATTGGCTCATAAACAATATCGCCAGCTCTGGGGCAAATGAAGAGCCCATGGCAACTCCCTTTATTTGAAAATAAAAGTTGTCCTTAACTTGAAATAGTTTTTTGTCAATGCCATTTTGGCTAGTTCCAGGATAAATTCAGTGGGTATTTTAAATGGTCTTTCCCGCTTGTTCAAAAAGATTTCCAAGACCTCTAGTGCTTGGTCCTGAGGGATCTGGGTATATAATGAGACAATATCCATTCTGACCAAAAGGTCATGGTCCTCATTGAATGGAAGTTAATGTAATTTATTTAGAAAATCAGTGGTGTCTTGGAGGAAGGATTTAACTGTAATTGTGAAAGGTTTCTAAAAGAAATCAATGAATTTACCACGACCGCAATACCACCACCCTGCTGGACAACCCCGCCAACCTTGGTCTCAAGCAGCTGGTGACCACTCCCACCCACTACGCCGGACACACACTCGACCCCGTCTTCTCATCCAGCAAGGACATCGTCTTCAGCCACGCCACCGGACTCCACTGGACGGACCACAGCTGCATCCACTTCAACTTCAGAAGAACCACGATCCACCATCACCAGCAACAGGTTGCACGCAGGAGCTGGAACAAGATCACTGCCGACCAGCTCGCCGCATCCCTGAGCCAGCACCCTCCCACCAGCTCAGCGAACCCCAGCCAGGCCGCCGACAACCTCACGAAGTGGATCAGCACCTGCGCAGACGACCTCGACCCACTGAGGACCCCACCTAACAGACCCGGCAGTAGGAAAGCACCATGGTTCACCGACAAACTCAAGAGCTCCAAGAAGAACTGCCGAGCCCTCGAAAGAGCCTGGTGCAGAGACCCAACACCAGAAAACATGACCACCCTCAAGCTCGCCACTCGAAAACACCATCAACTGATCCACGCCACCAAGGAAACTACATTCAAGGAACGACTGGACAACAACGCACACAACAGCAAGGAACTCTTCAACATCATTAAAGAGCTCTCCAACCCCAACACCGGAAACAAAGACATCACCCCATCGCAAGACCTCTGCAACTCCCTCGCCTCCTACTTCCACAACAAGATCGCAGACATACACAACAGCTTCAGCACGCAACCAACGCTCCCCACGACCGCACCAACGCCCCCCACCATCTCCATCCGCGCCTGGACCCCGATCACCACCGAAGACACCATCCGTACGATGAACTCCATCCACTCCGGATCTCCAACCGACCCCTGCCCTCGACACGTCCTTAACAAGGCCGACGCTGTCATCGATCCCCACCTGTGGGACATCATCAACACCTCCTTCGACACCGCCACCTTCCCGGAGAGCTGGAAGCACGCCGAAGTCAGCGCTCTACTGAAGAAACCATCAGCGGACCCCACGGAACTCAAAAACTACCGCCCCATCTTGCTCCTCCCGTTTCCGGCCAAAGTCATCGAGAAGACCGTCAAAAAGCAGCTGGCCACCTTCCTCGAGTCGAATGGATCCCTCGACCTCTCGCAGTCTGGCTTCCGGACCAACCACAGCACCGAGACCCTTTTCGCAGCCACCGATGACATCTGAGCCCTGCTCGACAACGGAGAAACAGCGGCCCTCATCCTCCTGGACCTCTCCGCGGCTTTCGACACTGTCTGCCACCGCACCTTAGTGCAACGCCTCAGCAACGTCGGAATCCAGGAGAAGGCACTGGAGTGGATCATCTTCTTCCTCGCCGGAAGGACTCAGAGAGTCCACCTTCCACCGTTCAGATAAGAAGCCACCGAAGTCATCTGGGCGTACCACAGGGATCATCGCTCAGCCCCACCCTCTTCAATGTCTACATGAGCCCCCTCGCAGCCATCGCACGCCAACACAACCTCAACATCATCTCCTACGCCGACGACACTCAGCTGATCCTCTCCCTCACCAACGACCCAGCCACCGCCAGAGCCAACCTACACAAAGGGATGACAGACGTAGCCGAGTGGATGATGACCAGCCGCCTGAAACTGAACTCAGACAAGATGGAAGTTCTCATCCTGGGCTCCTCGCCCTCTGCCTGGGACGACTCCTGGTGGCCCCCCGCCCTGGGCAGTGCACCCAAACCGACAGACCACGCACGCAACCTGGGCTTCATCCTGGACTCCTCCCTCTCCGTGACCAGACAAGTCAACGCCGTCTCCTCATCCTGCTTCAATATCCTGCGCATGCTACGTAAGATCTTCCGGTGGATCCCCACCGAGACCAGGAAGACGGTCACCCAGGCCCTCGTCACCAGCCGACTGGACTACGGCAACGCCCTCTACGCCGGAACCACCGCCAAGCTCCAGAAGAGACTTCAGCTGATCCAGAACGCCTCAGCAAGACTCACCCTCGACATCCCCCGACACAGCCGCATCTCCGGACACCTGAGAGACCTGCACTGGCTCCCGGTCAACAAGAGAATCACCGCCGTCTCCTCACCCACGCACACAAAGCCCTACACAACCAAGGCTCAAGATACCTCAACATCCGCCTCAACTTCTACACTACTACCCGCCAGCTTCGATCGACCAGCCACTCCCTCGCCGCCGTCCCCGGCATCCGAAGAGCCACAGCAGGAGGAAGGTCCTTCTCCTACCTGGCTGCCAAGACTTGGAACTCCATCCCGATCCACCTCCGCCTGACCCAAGACCACCTCGCCTTCAGGAAGAAGCTCAAGACCTGGCTGTTCAAGCAGTAGCGGACCCCCCCTCCCCAAGCGCCTTGAGACCCTCCGGTTGAGTAGCGCGCTATATAAATGTTTTTGATTTGATGATTTGATTTGAATTTAGAGATAGGCTCAAATAATGAATCGCAACCCGAAATAATAGGTCTGCCTGGCGGTGCTCCTTTTGTTCTTATGTACTTTTGGAAGTACATAGAAGAGCAGTATTCGCGGGTGTTTATTTACTAGATAGTTGTACTCATGTTTCCCAAGAAACCCTTGTTCCAAACCTCTAGTCAAAATCTTTGATAGTTCATTTTGGAGTTCAATAGTTGGATCGCTATTAATTCTCTGGTAGCATTCCTTATCTGTCAGTTGCCTGCTAGCCTCTGCTACATACTCTATTGTTCCCCAGATGACGATTGAACCGCCTTTATTGGGCTGTTTTACGATGATATTTTCATCATTTTTGATAGATAACAACGCCTGTTTTTGATCTCGAGATAGATTTGATTTGACAAAACCTTTCTTCTTCTTTTCTTGGGAGGCGATGGCAGATAGTACTGATTTTTCAAAATAGATGACCTCCTTGGGTACTTTGTGGATGGGTGGACAGAAGTTTCATTTTTTTCTAAGTCCTGTGGTTTCTGTTTGTGGCAGCATTTCTTTATCCGAAAAAAATGTAATTAACCGGATCTTTCTACAGAATTCAATGAATTCCAATTTCAAGCGAACGAAGTCAGTTGGTTTTGACGGTACAAAAGTGAGACCTTTTTCCAAAACGCTTATTTCACTTGGGGTGAGGAGTTTGTTGGAAAGATTATAGATGGACGATTTCTCTAGTTTTTGTAGTTCTGTCTCCTCGTGGACATCTCCCATGGTTGTTGGAATCGCGTTTTTCCTCGGGCTTTTTGCTGGCCCTCTACTAAAAAAGGCTGTTTTTGTTGTTGTGGATTGTTTTGTTGGTAGTTTGGTTGAAATTGTTGTTGGTAGTTGTTTTGGTATCCTCCCCTGCGAATGAATTGGGAACCGGTAAATGGGTTTTTGGGATGTAGGGGGCCAATTTCACGGAATCTGTAAATTTACCAAATGGGTAAATTTACCGATTCGGTAAAATACCAAATCTGTATTTTTACCGATTCTGTAACTACTAGATGTAGGTGGGACTCTTCTGAGTCCCAAAGGCCTTTCAGATTCTGTATTTTACCACCCAATCCAATTGGGTGGTAAAATACCGAATCCAGGTGTGCATTCACATGTGTGCATGCACACCTATGCCATGTGACAGACAGACATGCCCTAGGGGCATGTCTATGTGCCACATGGCACACATGCCTGTATTTGGGGCGCTAGAGGGTGTCAAAGTGACACCCCCTGCACCCTTGCTGAAATCGGTATTTACCAAATCGGTAAATACCGATTTCGTAATGCCCATTGATTCCCATGGGCTTCAATGCCCATTGGAATCAATGGGCATTACCGAATCGGTATTTACAGAATCGGTAAATACCGAATCTTAACTATTCAGTATTTACCGATTCTGTATTACCTACATTCCCCCCTCTCTATTTTACCACTTCTTAAATACCGATTCGGTATCATTCGGTATTTAAGAAGTGGTAAAATAAAATTACCTACATCGAGCCCAAAGTGAAATGTGCAGGCAAGGGAAAATGTTT
>NW_028255307.1:0-45675 GCF_964263255.1 Lissotriton vulgaris
AGTTCACATTTGTAGGTGGATCATCAGTGTTAGAGCTAAAATTAGCATGTTTAAAGTGATTTTCATGCTTCCAGGGGCCCAAAACACAAGATTTATGGAATGGTTAAAAGTGCATGAAAATGGCCAATTTACTCACTCTGAGTTCTCAAAAAGGGTTTCTTCACCCCGGGAAGTTAATTAAATACCATTTGGAGTCATTTAATGTTCGAGCAAAAACGGCTGATTTTCGACAAAAGAGATAACACCCCCCCATTACGTCATGCTTCAGAAATGTGGAAAATGGTCCGTTTTCAAATGTTTTATTTTTGAACGTCAGTTCACATTTGTAGGTGGATCATCAGTGTTAGAGCTAAAATTAGCATGTTTAAAGTGATTTTCATGCTTCCAGGGGCTCGGGAAGTTAATTAAATACCATTTGGAGGCATTTAATGTTCGAGCAAAAACGGCTGATTTTCGACAAAAGAGATAACACCCCCCCCATTACGTCATGCTTCAGAAATGTGGAAAATGGTCCGTTTTCAAATGTTTTATTTTTGAACGTCAGTTCACATTTGTAGGTGGATCATCAGTGTTAGAGCTAAAATTAGCATGTTTAAAGTGATTTTCATGCTTCCAGGGGCCCAAAACACAAGATTTATGGAATGGTTAAAAGTGCATGAAAATGGCCAATTTACTCACTCTGAGTTCTCAAAAAGGGTTTCTTCACCCCGGGAAGTTAATTAAATACCATTTGGAGGCATTTAATGTTCGAGCAAAAACGGCTGATTTTCGACAAAAGAGATAACACCCCCCCATTACGTCATGCTTCAGAAATGTGGAAAATGGTCTGTTTTCAAATGTTTTATTTTTGAACGTCAGTTCACATTTGTAGGTGGATCATCAGTGTTAGAGCTAAAATTAGCATGTTTAAAGTGATTTTCATGCTTCCAGGTGCTCGGGAAGTTAATTAAATACCATTTGGAGGCATTTAATGTTCGAGCAAAAACGGCTGATTTTCGACAAAAGAGATAACACCCCCCCGTTACGTCATGCTTCAGAAATGTGGAAAATGGTCCGTTTTCAAATGTTTTATTTTTGAACGTCAGTTCACATTTGTAGGTGGATCATCAGTGTTAGAGCTAAAATTAGCATGTTTAAAGTGATTTTCATGCTTCCAGGGGCTCGGGAAGTGAAATAAATACCATTTGGAGGCATTTAATGTTCGAGCAAAAACGGCTGATTTTCGACAAAAGAGATAACACCCCCCCATTACGTCATGCTTCAGAAATGTGGAAAATGGTCCGTTTTCAAATGTTTTATTTTTGAACGTCAGTTCACATTTGTAGGTGGATCATCAGTGTTAGAGCTAAAATTAGCATGTTTAAAGTGATTTTCATGCTTCCAGGGGCCCAAAACACAAGATTTATGGAATGGTTAAAAGTGCATGAAAATGGCCAATTTACTCACTCTGAGTTCTCAAAAAGGGTTTCTTCACCCCGGGAAGTGAAATAAATACCATTTGGAGGCATTTAATGTTCGAGCAAAAACGGCTGATTTTCGACAAAAGAGATAACACCCCCCCATTACGTCATGCTTCAGAAATGTGGAAAATGGTCCTTTTTCAAATGTTTTATTTTTGAACGTCAGTTCACATTTGTAGGTGGATCATCAGTGTTAGAGCTAAAATTAGCATGTTTAAAGTGATTTTCATGCTTCCAGGGGCTCGGGAAGTTAATTAAATACCATTTGGAGGCATTTGATGTTCGAGCAAAAACGGCTGATTTTCGACAAAAGAGATAACACCCCCCCATTACGTCATGCTTCAGAAATGTGGAAAATGGTCCGTTTTCAAATGTTTTATTTTTGAACGTCAGTTCACATTTGTAGGTGGATCATCAGTGTTAGAGCTAAAATTAGCATGTTTAAAGTGATTTTCATGCTTCCAGGGGCTCGGGAAGTTAATTAAATACCATTTGGAGGCATTTAATGTTCGAGCAAAAACGGCTGATTTTCGACAAAAGAGTTAACACCCCCCCATTACGTCATGCTTCAGAAATGTGGAAAATGGTCCGTTTTCAAATGTTTTATTTTTGAACGTCAGTTCACATTTGTAGGTGGATCATCAGTGTTAGAGCTAAAATTAGCATGTTTAAAGTGAATTTCATGCTTCCTGGGGCCCAAAACACAAGATTTATGGAATGGTTAAAAGTGCATGAAAATGGCCAATTTACTCACTCTGAGTTCTCAAAAAGGGTTTCTTCACCCCGGGAAGTTAATTAAATACCATTTGGAGGCATTTAATGTTCGAGCAAAAACGGCTGATTTTCGACAAAAGAGATAACACCCCCCCATTACGTCATGCTTCAGAAATGTGGAAAATGGTCCGTTTTCAAATGTTTTATTTTTGAACGTCAGTTCACATTTGTAGGTGGATCATCAGTGTTAGAGCTAAAATTAGCATGTTTAAAGTGATTTTCATGCTTCCAGGGGCTCGGGAAGTTAATTAAATACCATTTGGAGGCATTTAATGTTCGAGCAAAAACGGCTGATTTTCGACAAAAGAGATAACACCCCCCCATTACGTCATGCTTCAGAAATGTGGAAAATGGTCCGTTTTCAAATGTTTTATTTTTGAACGTCAGTTCACATTTGTAGGTGGATCATCAGTGTTAGAGCTAAAATTAGCATGTTTAAAGTGATTTTCATGCTTCCAGGGGCTCGGGAAGTTAATTAAATACCATTTGGAGGCATTTAATGTTCGAGCAAAAACGGCTGATTTTCGACAAAAGAGATAACACCCCCCATTACGTCATGCTTCAGAAATGTGGAAAATGGTCCGTTTTCAAATGTTTTATTTTTGAACGTCAGTTCACATTTGTAGGTGGATCATCAGTGTTAGAGCTAAAATTAGCATGTTTAAAGTGATTTTCATGCTTCCAGGGGCCCAAAACACAAGATTTATGGAATGGTTAAAAGTGCATGAAAATGGCCAATTTACTCACTCTGAGTTCTCAAAAAGGGTTTCTTCACCCCGGGAAGTGAAATAAATACCATTTGGAGGCATTTAATGTTCGAGCAAAAACGGCTGATTTTCGACAAAAGAGATAACACCCCCCCATTACGTCATGCTTCAGAAATGTGGAAAATGGTCCGTTTTCAAATGTTTTATTTTTGAACGTCAGTTCACATTTGTAGGTGGATCATCAGTGTTAGAGCTAAAATTAGCATGTTTAAAGTGATTTTCATGCTTCCAGGGGCTCGGGAAGTTAATTAAATACCATTTGGAGGCATTTAATGTTCGAGCAAAAACGGCTGATTTTCGACAAAAGAGATAACACCCCCCCATTACGTCATGCTTCAGAAATGTGGAAAATGGTCCGTTTTCAAATGTTTTATTTTTGAACGTCAGTTCACATTTGTAGGTGGATCATCAGTGTTAGAGCTAAAATTAGCATGTTTAAAGTGATTTTCATGCTTCCAGGGGCTCGGGAAGTTAATTAAATACCATTTGGAGGCATTTAATGTTCGAGCAAAAACGGCTGATTTTCGACAAAAGAGATAACACCCCCCCATTACGTCATGCTTCAGAAATGTGGAAAATGGTCCGTTTTCAAATGTTTTATTTTTGAACGTCAGTTCACATTTGTAGGTGGATCATCAGTGTTAGAGCTAAAATTAGCATGTTTAAAGTGATTTTCAAGCTTTCAGGGGCTCGGGAAGTGAAATAAATACCATTTGGAGGCATTTAATGTTCGCGCAAAAACGGCTGATTTTCGACAAAAGAGATAACACCCCCCCATTACGTCATGCTTCAGAAATGTGGAAAATGGTCCGTTTTCAAATGTTTTATTTTTGAACGTCAGTTCACATTTGTAGGTGGATCATCAGTGTTAGAGCTAAAATTAGCATGTTTAAAGTGATTTTCATGCTTCCAGGGGCTCGGGAAGTGAAATAAATACCATTTGGAGGCATTTAATGTTCGAGCAAAAACGGCTGATTTTCGACAAAAGAGATAACACCCCCCAATTACGTCATGCTTCAGAAATGTGGAAAATGGTATGTTTTCAAATGTTTTATTTTTGAACGTCAGTTCACATTTGTAGGTGGATCATCAGTGTTAGAGCTAAAATTAGCATGTTTAAAGTGATTTTCATGCTTCCAGGGGCCCAAAACACAAGATTTATGGAATGGTTAAAAGTGCATGAAAATGGCCAATTTACTCACTCTGAGTTCTCAAAAAGGGTTTCTTCACCCCGGGAAGTTAATTAAATACCATTTGGAGGCATTTAATGTTCGAGCAAAAACGGCTGATTTTCGACAAAAGAGATAACACCCCCCCATTACGTCATGCTTCAGAAATGTGGAAAATGGTCCGTTTTCAAATGTTTTATTTTTGAACGTCAGTTCACATTTGTAGGTGGATCATCAGTGTTAGAGCTAAAATTAGCATGTTTAAAGTGATTTTCATGCTTCCAGGGGCCCAAAACACAAGATTTATGGAATGGTTAAAAGTGCATGAAAATGGCCAATTTACTCACTCTGAGTTCTCAAAAAGGGTTTCTTTACCCCGGGAAGTTAATTAAATACCATTTGGAGGCATTTAATGTTTGAGCAAAAACGGCTGATTTTCGACAAAAGAGATAACACCCCCCCATTACGTCATGCTTCAGAAATGTGGAAAATGGTCCGTTTTCAAATGTTTTATTTTTGAACGTCAGTTCACATTTGTAGGTGGATCATCAGTGTTAGAGCTAAAATTAGCATGTTTAAAGTGATTTTCATGCTTCCAGGGGCTCGGGAAGTTAATTAAATACCATTTGGAGGCATTTAATGTTCGAGCAAAAACGGCTGATTTTCGACAAAAGAGATAACACCCCCCCATTACGTCATGCTTCAGAAATGTGGAAAATGGTCCGTTTTCAAATGTTTTATTTTTGAACGTCAGTTCACATTTGTAGGTGGATCATCAGTGTTAGAGCTAAAATTAGCATGTTTAAAGTGATTTTCATGCTTCCAGGGGCCCAAAACACAAGATTTATGGAATGGTTAAAAGTGCATGAAAATGGCCAATTTACTCACTCTGAGTTCTCAAAAAGGGTTTCTTCACCCCGGGAAGTTAATTAAATAGCATTTGGAGGCATTTAATGTTCGAGCAAAAACGGCTGATTTTCGACAAAAGAGATAACACCCCCCCATTACGTCATGCTTCAGAAATGTGGAAAATGGTCCGTTTTCAAATGTTTTATTTTTGAACGTCAGTTCACATTTGTAGGTGGATCATCAGTGTTAGAGCTAAAATTAGCATGTTTAAAGTGATTTTCATGCTTCCAGGGGCAAAAAACACAAGATTTATGGAATGGTTAAAAGTGCATGAAAATGGCCAATTTACTCACTCTGAGTTCTCAAATAGGGTTTCTTCACCCCGGGAAGTTAATTTAATACCATTTGGAGGCATTTAATGTTCGATCAAAAACGGCTGATTTTCGACAAAAGAGATAACACCCCCCCATTACGTCATGCTTCAGAAATGTGGAAAATGGTCCGTTTTCAAATGTTTTATTTTTGAACGTCAGTTCACATTTGTAGGTGGATCATCAGTGTTAGAGCTAAAATTAGCATGTTTAAAGTGATTTTCATGCTTCCAGGGGCCCAAAACACAAGATTTATGGAATGGTTAAAAGTGCATGAAAATGGCCAATTTACTCACTCTGAGTTCTCAAAAAGGGTTTCTTCACCCCGGGAAGTGAAATAAATACCATTTGGAGGCATTTAATGTTCGAGCAAAAACGGCTGATTTTCGACAAAAGAGATAACACCCCCCCATTACGTCATGCTTCAGAAATGTGGAAAATGGTCCGTTTTCAAATGTTTTATTTTTGAACGTCAGTTCACATTTGTAGGTGGATCATCAGTGTTAGAGCTAAAATTAGCATGTTTAAAGTGATTTTCATGCTTCCAGGGGCCCAAAACACAAGATTTATGGAATGGTTAAAAGTGCATGAAAATGGCCAATTTACTCACTCTGAGTTCTCAAAAAGGGTTTCTTCACCCCGGGAAGTGAAATAAATACCATTTGGAGGCATTTAATGTTCGAGCAAAAACGGCTGATTTTCGACAAAAGAGATAACACCCCCCCATTACGTCATGCTTCAGAAATGTGGAAAATGGTCCGTTTTCAAATGTTTTATTTTTGAACGTCAGTTCACATTTGTAGGTGGATCATCAGTGTTAGAGCTAAAATTAGCATGTTTAAAGTGATTTTCATGCTTCCAGGGGCTCGGGAAGTTAATTAAATACCATTTGGAGGCATTTAATGTTCGAGCAAAAACGGCTGATTTTCGACAAAAGAGATAACACCCCCCCATTACGTCATGTTTCAGAAATGTGGAAAATGGTCCGTTTTCAAATGTTTTATTTTTGAACGTCAGTTCACATTTGTAGGTGGATCATCAGTGTTAGAGCTAAAATTAGCATGTTTAAAGTGATTTTCATGCTTCCAGGGGCCCAAAACACAAGATTTATGGAATGGCTAAAAGTGCATGAAAATGGCCAATTTACTCACTCTGAGTTCTCAAAAAGGGTTTCTTCACCCCGGGAAGTTAATTAAATACCATTTGGAGGCATTTAATGTTCGAGCAAAAACGGCTGATTTTCGACAAAAGAGATAACACCCCCCCATTACGTCATGCTTCAGAAATGTGGAAAATGGTCCTTTTTCAAATGTTTTATTTTTGAACGTCAGTTCACATTTGTAGGTGGATCATCAGTGTTAGAGCTAAAATTAGCATGTTTAAAGTGATTTTCATGCTCCCAGGGGCCCAAAACACAAGATTTATGGAATGGTTAAAAGTGCATGAAAATGGCCAATTTACTCACTCTGAGTTCTCAAAAAGGGTTTCTTCACCCCGGGAAGTTAATTAAATACCATTTGGAGGCATTTAATGTTCGAGCAAAAACTGCTGATTTTCGACAAAAGAGATAACACCCCCCCATTACGTCATGCTTCAGAAATGTGGAAAATGGTCCGTTTTCAAATGTTTTATTTTTGAACGTCAGTTCACATTTGTAGGTGGATCATCAGTGTTAGAGCTAAAATTAGCATGTTTAAAGTGATTTTCATGCTTCCAGGGGCTCGGGAAGTGAAATAAATACCATTTGGAGGCATTTAATGTTCGAGCAAAAACGGCTGATTTTCGACAAAAGAGATAACACCCCCCCATTACGTCATGCTTCAGAAATGTGGAAAATGGTCCGTTTTCAAATGTTTTATTTTTGAACGTCAGTTCACATTTGTAGGTGGATCATCAGTGTTAGAGCTAAAATTAGCATGTTTAAAGTGATTTTCATGCTTCCAGGGGCTCGGGAAGTTAATTAAATACCATTTGGAGGCATTTAATGTTCGAGCAAAAACGGCTGATTTTTGACAAAAGAGATAACACCCCCCCATTACGTCATGCTTCAGAAATGTGGAAAATGGTCCGTTTTCAAATGTTTTATTTTTGAACGTCAGTTCACATTTGTAGGTGGATCATCAGTGTTAGAGCTAAAATTAGCATGTTTAAAGTGATTTTCATGCTTCCAGGGGCCCAAAACACAAGATTAATGGAATGGTTAAAAGTGCATGAAAATGGCCAATTTACTCACTCTGAGTTCTCAAAAAGGGTTTCTTCACCCCGGGAAGTGAAATAAATACCATTTGGAGGCATTTAATGTTCAAGCAAAAACGGTTGATTTTCGACAAAAGAGATAACACCCCCCCATTACGTCATGCTCCAGAAATGTGGAAAATGGTCCGTTTTCAAATGTTTTATTTTTGAACGTCAGTTCACATTTGTAGGTGGATCATCAGTGTTAGAGCTAAAATTTGCATGTTTAAAGTGATTTTCATGCTTCCAGGGGCTCGGGAAGTTAATTAAATACCATTTGGAGGCATTTAATGTTCGAGCAAAAACGGCTGATTTTCGACAAAAGAGATAACACCCCCCCATTACGTCATGCTTCAGAAATGTGGAAAATGGTCCGTTTTCAAATGTTTTATTTTTGAACGTCAGTTCACATTTGTAGGTGGATCATCAGTGTTAGAGCTAAAATTAGCATGTTTAAAGTGATTTTCATGCTTCCAGGGGCCCAAAACACAAGATTTATGGAATGGTTAAAAGTGCATTAAAATGGCCAATTTACTCACTCTGAGTTCTCAAAAAGGGTTTCTTCACCCCGGGAAGTGAAATAAATACCATTTGGAGGCATTTAATGTTCGAGCAAAAACGGCTGATTTTCGACAAAAGAGATAACACCCCCCCATTACGTCATGCTTCAGAAATGTGGAAAATGGTCCGTTTTCAAATGTTTTATTTTTGAACGTCAGTTCACATTTGTAGGTGGATCATCAGTGTTAGAGCTAAAATTAGCATGTTTAAAGTGATTTTCATGCTTCCAGGGGCCCAAAACACAAGATTTATGGAATGGTTAAAAGTGCATGAAAATGGCCAATTTACTCACTCTGAGTTCTCAAAAAGGGTTTCTTCACCCCGGGAAGTTAATTAAATACCATTTGGAGGCATTTAATGTTCGAGCAAAAACGGCTGATTTTCGACAAAAGAGATAACACCCCCCCATTACGTCATGCTTCAGAAATGTGGAAAATGGTCCGTTTTCAAATGTTTTATTTTTGAACGTCAGTTCACATTTGTAGGTGGATCATCAGTGTTAGAGCTACAATTAGCATGTTTAAAGTGATTTTCATGCTTCCAGGGGCTCGGGAAGTTAATTAAATACCATTTGGAGGCATTTAATGTTCGAGCAAAAACGGCTGATTTTCGACAAAAGAGATAACACCCCCCCATTACGTCATGCTTCAGAAATGTGGAAAATGGTCCGTTTTCAAATGTTTTATTTTTGAACGTCAGTTCACATTTGTAGGTGGATCATCAGTGTTAGAGCTAAAATTAGCATGTTTAAAGTGATTTTCATGCTTCCAGGGGCAAAAAACACAAGATTTATGGAATGGTTAAAAGTGCATGAAAATGGCCAATTTACTCACTCTGAGTTCTCAAATAGGGTTTCTTCACCCCGGGAAGTTAATTTAATACCATTTGGAGGCATTTAATGTTCGATCAAAAACGGCTGATTTTCGACAAAAGAGATAACACCCCCCCATTACGTCATGCTTCAGAAATGTGGAAAATGGTCCGTTTTCAAATGTTTTATTTTTGAACGTCAGTTCACATTTGTAGGTGGATCATCAGTGTTAGAGCTAAAATTAGCATGTTTAAAGTGATTTTCATGCTTCCAGGGGCCCAAAACACAAGATTTATGGAATGGTTAAAAGTGCATGAAAATGGCCAATTTACTCACTCTGAGTTCTCAAAAAGGGTTTCTTCACCCCGGGAAGTGAAATAAATACCATTTGGAGGCATTTAATGTTCGAGCAAAAACGGCTGATTTTCGACAAAAGAGATAACACCCCCCCATTACGTCATGCTTCAGAAATGTGGAAAATGGTCCGTTTTCAAATGTTTTATTTTTGAACGTCAGTTCACATTTGTAGGTGGATCATCAGTGTTAGAGCTAAAATTAGCATGTTTAAAGTGATTTTCATGCTTCCAGGGGCCCAAAACACAAGATTTATGGAATGGTTAAAAGTGCATGAAAATGGCCAATTTACTCACTCTGAGTTCTCAAAAAGGGTTTCTTCACCCCGGGAAGTGAAATAAATACCATTTGGAGGCATTTAATGTTCGAGCAAAAACGGCTGATTTTCGACAAAAGAGATAACACCCCCCCATTACGTCATGCTTCAGAAATGTGGAAAATGGTCCGTTTTCAAATGTTTTATTTTTGAACGTCAGTTCACATTTGTAGGTGGATCATCAGTGTTAGAGCTAAAATTAGCATGTTTAAAGTGATTTTCATGCTTCCAGGGGCTCGGGAAGTTAATTAAATACCATTTGGAGGCATTTAATGTTCGAGCAAAAACGGCTGATTTTCGACAAAAGAGATAACACCCCCCCATTACGTCATGTTTCAGAAATGTGGAAAATGGTCCGTTTTCAAATGTTTTATTTTTGAACGTCAGTTCACATTTGTAGGTGGATCATCAGTGTTAGAGCTAAAATTAGCATGTTTAAAGTGATTTTCATGCTTCCAGGGGCCCAAAACACAAGATTTATGGAATGGCTAAAAGTGCATGAAAATGGCCAATTTACTCACTCTGAGTTCTCAAAAAGGGTTTCTTCACCCCGGGAAGTTAATTAAATACCATTTGGAGGCATTTAATGTTCGAGCAAAAACGGCTGATTTTCGACAAAAGAGATAACACCCCCCCATTACGTCATGCTTCAGAAATGTGGAAAATGGTCCTTTTTCAAATGTTTTATTTTTGAACGTCAGTTCACATTTGTAGGTGGATCATCAGTGTTAGAGCTAAAATTAGCATGTTTAAAGTGATTTTCATGCTCCCAGGGGCCCAAAACACAAGATTTATGGAATGGTTAAAAGTGCATGAAAATGGCCAATTTACTCACTCTGAGTTCTCAAAAAGGGTTTCTTCACCCCGGGAAGTTAATTAAATACCATTTGGAGGCATTTAATGTTCGAGCAAAAACTGCTGATTTTCGACAAAAGAGATAACACCCCCCCATTACGTCATGCTTCAGAAATGTGGAAAATGGTCCGTTTTCAAATGTTTTATTTTTGAACGTCAGTTCACATTTGTAGGTGGATCATCAGTGTTAGAGCTAAAATTAGCATGTTTAAAGTGATTTTCATGCTTCCAGGGGCTCGGGAAGTGAAATAAATACCATTTGGAGGCATTTAATGTTCGAGCAAAAACGGCTGATTTTCGACAAAAGAGATAACACCCCCCCATTACGTCATGCTTCAGAAATGTGGAAAATGGTCCGTTTTCAAATGTTTTATTTTTGAACGTCAGTTCACATTTGTAGGTGGATCATCAGTGTTAGAGCTAAAATTAGCATGTTTAAAGTGATTTTCATGCTTCCAGGGGCTCGGGAAGTTAATTAAATACCATTTGGAGGCATTTAATGTTCGAGCAAAAACGGCTGATTTTTGACAAAAGAGATAACACCCCCCCATTACGTCATGCTTCAGAAATGTGGAAAATGGTCCGTTTTCAAATGTTTTATTTTTGAACGTCAGTTCACATTTGTAGGTGGATCATCAGTGTTAGAGCTAAAATTAGCATGTTTAAAGTGATTTTCATGCTTCCAGGGGCCCAAAACACAAGATTAATGGAATGGTTAAAAGTGCATGAAAATGGCCAATTTACTCACTCTGAGTTCTCAAAAAGGGTTTCTTCACCCCGGGAAGTGAAATAAATACCATTTGGAGGCATTTAATGTTCAAGCAAAAACGGTTGATTTTCGACAAAAGAGATAACACCCCCCCATTACGTCATGCTCCAGAAATGTGGAAAATGGTCCGTTTTCAAATGTTTTATTTTTGAACGTCAGTTCACATTTGTAGGTGGATCATCAGTGTTAGAGCTAAAATTTGCATGTTTAAAGTGATTTTCATGCTTCCAGGGGCTCGGGAAGTTAATTAAATACCATTTGGAGGCATTTAATGTTCGAGCAAAAACGGCTGATTTTCGACAAAAGAGATAACACCCCCCCATTACGTCATGCTTCAGAAATGTGGAAAATGGTCCGTTTTCAAATGTTTTATTTTTGAACGTCAGTTCACATTTGTAGGTGGATCATCAGTGTTAGAGCTAAAATTAGCATGTTTAAAGTGATTTTCATGCTTCCAGGGGCCCAAAACACAAGATTTATGGAATGGTTAAAAGTGCATTAAAATGGCCAATTTACTCACTCTGAGTTCTCAAAAAGGGTTTCTTCACCCCGGGAAGTGAAATAAATACCATTTGGAGGCATTTAATGTTCGAGCAAAAACGGCTGATTTTCGACAAAAGAGATAACACCCCCCCATTACGTCATGCTTCAGAAATGTGGAAAATGGTCCGTTTTCAAATGTTTTATTTTTGAACGTCAGTTCACATTTGTAGGTGGATCATCAGTGTTAGAGCTAAAATTAGCATGTTTAAAGTGATTTTCATGCTTCCAGGGGCCCAAAACACAAGATTTATGGAATGGTTAAAAGTGCATGAAAATGGCCAATTTACTCACTCTGAGTTCTCAAAAAGGGTTTCTTCACCCCGGGAAGTTAATTAAATACCATTTGGAGGCATTTAATGTTCGAGCAAAAACGGCTGATTTTCGACAAAAGAGATAACACCCCCCCATTACGTCATGCTTCAGAAATGTGGAAAATGGTCCGTTTTCAAATGTTTTATTTTTGAACGTCAGTTCACATTTGTAGGTGGATCATCAGTGTTAGAGCTACAATTAGCATGTTTAAAGTGATTTTCATGCTTCCAGGGGCTCGGGAAGTTAATTAAATACCATTTGGAGGCATTTAATGTTCGAGCAAAAACGGCTGATTTTCGACAAAAGAGATAACACCCCCCCATTACGTCATGCTTCAGAAATGTGGAAAATGGTCCGTTTTCAAATGTTTTATTTTTGAACGTCAGTTCACATTTGTAGGTGGATCATCAGTGTTAGAGCTAAAATTAGCATGTTTAAAGTGATTTTCATGCTTCCAGGGGCAAAAAACACAAGATTTATGGAATGGTTAAAAGTGCATGAAAATGGCCAATTTACTCACTCTGAGTTCTCAAATAGGGTTTCTTCACCCCGGGAAGTTAATTTAATACCATTTGGAGGCATTTAATGTTCGATCAAAAACGGCTGATTTTCGACAAAAGAGATAACACCCCCCCATTACGTCATGCTTCAGAAATGTGGAAAATGGTCCGTTTTCAAATGTTTTATTTTTGAACGTCAGTTCACATTTGTAGGTGGATCATCAGTGTTAGAGCTAAAATTAGCATGTTTAAAGTGATTTTCATGCTTCCAGGGGCCCAAAACACAAGATTTATGGAATGGTTAAAAGTGCATGAAAATGGCCAATTTACTCACTCTGAGTTCTCAAAAAGGGTTTCTTCACCCCGGGAAGTGAAATAAATACCATTTGGAGGCATTTAATGTTCGAGCAAAAACGGCTGATTTTCGACAAAAGAGATAACACCCCCCCATTACGTCATGCTTCAGAAATGTGGAAAATGGTCCGTTTTCAAATGTTTTATTTTTGAACGTCAGTTCACATTTGTAGGTGGATCATCAGTGTTAGAGCTAAAATTAGCATGTTTAAAGTGATTTTCATGCTTCCAGGGGCCCAAAACACAAGATTTATGGAATGGTTAAAAGTGCATGAAAATGGCCAATTTACTCACTCTGAGTTCTCAAAAAGGGTTTCTTCACCCCGGGAAGTGAAATAAATACCATTTGGAGGCATTTAATGTTCGAGCAAAAACGGCTGATTTTCGACAAAAGAGATAACACCCCCCCATTACGTCATGCTTCAGAAATGTGGAAAATGGTCCGTTTTCAAATGTTTTATTTTTGAACGTCAGTTCACATTTGTAGGTGGATCATCAGTGTTAGAGCTAAAATTAGCATGTTTAAAGTGATTTTCATGCTTCCAGGGGCTCGGGAAGTTAATTAAATACCATTTGGAGGCATTTAATGTTCGAGCAAAAACGGCTGATTTTCGACAAAAGAGATAACACCCCCCCATTACGTCATGTTTCAGAAATGTGGAAAATGGTCCGTTTTCAAATGTTTTATTTTTGAACGTCAGTTCACATTTGTAGGTGGATCATCAGTGTTAGAGCTAAAATTAGCATGTTTAAAGTGATTTTCATGCTTCCAGGGGCCCAAAACACAAGATTTATGGAATGGCTAAAAGTGCATGAAAATGGCCAATTTACTCACTCTGAGTTCTCAAAAAGGGTTTCTTCACCCCGGGAAGTTAATTAAATACCATTTGGAGGCATTTAATGTTCGAGCAAAAACGGCTGATTTTCGACAAAAGAGATAACACCCCCCCATTACGTCATGCTTCAGAAATGTGGAAAATGGTCCTTTTTCAAATGTTTTATTTTTGAACGTCAGTTCACATTTGTAGGTGGATCATCAGTGTTAGAGCTAAAATTAGCATGTTTAAAGTGATTTTCATGCTCCCAGGGGCCCAAAACACAAGATTTATGGAATGGTTAAAAGTGCATGAAAATGGCCAATTTACTCACTCTGAGTTCTCAAAAAGGGTTTCTTCACCCCGGGAAGTTAATTAAATACCATTTGGAGGCATTTAATGTTCGAGCAAAAACTGCTGATTTTCGACAAAAGAGATAACACCCCCCCATTACGTCATGCTTCAGAAATGTGGAAAATGGTCCGTTTTCAAATGTTTTATTTTTGAACGTCAGTTCACATTTGTAGGTGGATCATCAGTGTTAGAGCTAAAATTAGCATGTTTAAAGTGATTTTCATGCTTCCAGGGGCTCGGGAAGTGAAATAAATACCATTTGGAGGCATTTAATGTTCGAGCAAAAACGGCTGATTTTCGACAAAAGAGATAACACCCCCCCATTACGTCATGCTTCAGAAATGTGGAAAATGGTCCGTTTTCAAATGTTTTATTTTTGAACGTCAGTTCACATTTGTAGGTGGATCATCAGTGTTAGAGCTAAAATTAGCATGTTTAAAGTGATTTTCATGCTTCCAGGGGCTCGGGAAGTTAATTAAATACCATTTGGAGGCATTTAATGTTCGAGCAAAAACGGCTGATTTTTGACAAAAGAGATAACACCCCCCCATTACGTCATGCTTCAGAAATGTGGAAAATGGTCCGTTTTCAAATGTTTTATTTTTGAACGTCAGTTCACATTTGTAGGTGGATCATCAGTGTTAGAGCTAAAATTAGCATGTTTAAAGTGATTTTCATGCTTCCAGGGGCCCAAAACACAAGATTAATGGAATGGTTAAAAGTGCATGAAAATGGCCAATTTACTCACTCTGAGTTCTCAAAAAGGGTTTCTTCACCCCGGGAAGTGAAATAAATACCATTTGGAGGCATTTAATGTTCAAGCAAAAACGGTTGATTTTCGACAAAAGAGATAACACCCCCCCATTACGTCATGCTCCAGAAATGTGGAAAATGGTCCGTTTTCAAATGTTTTATTTTTGAACGTCAGTTCACATTTGTAGGTGGATCATCAGTGTTAGAGCTAAAATTTGCATGTTTAAAGTGATTTTCATGCTTCCAGGGGCTCGGGAAGTTAATTAAATACCATTTGGAGGCATTTAATGTTCGAGCAAAAACGGCTGATTTTCGACAAAAGAGATAACACCCCCCCATTACGTCATGCTTCAGAAATGTGGAAAATGGTCCGTTTTCAAATGTTTTATTTTTGAACGTCAGTTCACATTTGTAGGTGGATCATCAGTGTTAGAGCTAAAATTAGCATGTTTAAAGTGATTTTCATGCTTCCAGGGGCCCAAAACACAAGATTTATGGAATGGTTAAAAGTGCATTAAAATGGCCAATTTACTCACTCTGAGTTCTCAAAAAGGGTTTCTTCACCCCGGGAAGTGAAATAAATACCATTTGGAGGCATTTAATGTTCGAGCAAAAACGGCTGATTTTCGACAAAAGAGATAACACCCCCCCATTACGTCATGCTTCAGAAATGTGGAAAATGGTCCGTTTTCAAATGTTTTATTTTTGAACGTCAGTTCACATTTGTAGGTGGATCATCAGTGTTAGAGCTAAAATTAGCATGTTTAAAGTGATTTTCATGCTTCCAGGGGCCCAAAACACAAGATTTATGGAATGGTTAAAAGTGCATGAAAATGGCCAATTTACTCACTCTGAGTTCTCAAAAAGGGTTTCTTCACCCCGGGAAGTTAATTAAATACCATTTGGAGGCATTTAATGTTCGAGCAAAAACGGCTGATTTTCGACAAAAGAGATAACACCCCCCCATTACGTCATGCTTCAGAAATGTGGAAAATGGTCCGTTTTCAAATGTTTTATTTTTGAACGTCAGTTCACATTTGTAGGTGGATCATCAGTGTTAGAGCTACAATTAGCATGTTTAAAGTGATTTTCATGCTTCCAGGGGCTCGGGAAGTTAATTAAATACCATTTGGAGGCATTTAATGTTCGAGCAAAAACGGCTGATTTTCGACAAAAGAGATAACACCCCCCCATTACGTCATGCTTCAGAAATGTGGAAAATGGTCCGTTTTCAAATGTTTTATTTTTGAACGTCAGTTCACATTTGTAGGTGGATCATCAGTGTTAGAGCTAAAATTAGCATGTTTAAAGTGATTTTCATGCTTCCAGGGGCCCAAAACACAAGATTTATGGAATGGTTAAAAGTGCATAAAAATGGCCAATTTACTCACTCTGAGTTCTCAAAAAGGGTTTCTTCACCCCGGGAAGTTAATTAAATACCATTTGGAGGCATTTAATGTTCGAGCAAAAACGGCTGATTTTCGACAAAAGAGATAACACCCCCCCATTACGTCATGCTTCAGAAATGTGGAAAATGGTCCGTTTTCAAATGTTTTATTTTTGAACGTCAGTTCACATTTGTAGGTGGATCATCAGTGTTAGAGCTAAAATTAGCATGTTTAAAGTGATTTTCATGCTTCCAGGGGCCCAAAACACAAGATTTATGGAATGGTTAAAAGTGCATGAAAATGGCCAATTTACTCACTCTGAGTTCTCAAAAAGGGTTTCTTCACCCCGGGAAGTTAATTAAATACCATTTGGAGGCATTTAATGTTCGAGCAAAAACGGCTGATTTTCGACAAAAGAGATAACACCCCCCCATTACGTCATGCTTCAGAAATGTGGAAAATGGTCCGTTTTCAAATGTTTTATTTTTGAACGTCAGTTCACATTTGTAGGTGGATCATCAGTGTTAGAGCTAAAATTAGCATGTTTAAAGTGATTTTCATGCTTCCAGGGGCTCGGGAAGTTAATTAAATACCATTTGGAGGCATTTAATGTTCGAGCAAAAACGGCTGATTTTCGACAAAAGAGATAACACCCCCCCATTACGTCATGCTTCAGAAATGTGGAAAATGGTCCGTTTTCAAATGTTTTATTTTTGAACGTCAGTTCACATTTGTAGGTGGATCATCAGTGTTAGAGCTAAAATTAGCATGTTTAAAGTGATTTTCATGCTTCCAGGGGCTCGGGAAGTTAATTAAATACCATTTGGAGGCATTTAATGTTCGAGCAAAAACGGCTGATTTTCGACAAAAGAGATAACACCCCCCCATTACGTCATGCTTCAGAAATGTGGAAAATGGTCCGTTTTCAAATGTTTTATTTTTGAACGTCAGTTCACATTTGTAGGTGGATCATCAGTGTTAGAGCTAAAATTAGCATGTTTAAAGTGATTTTCATGCTTTCAGGGGCTCGGGAAGTGAAATAAATACCATTTGGAGGCATTTAATGTTCGCGCAAAAACGGCTGATTTTCGACAAAAGAGATAACACCCCCCCATTACGTCATGCTTCAGAAATGTGGAAAATGGTCCGTTTTCAAATGTTTTATTTTTGAACGTCAGTTCACATTTGTAGGTGGATCATCAGTGTTAGAGCTAAAATTAGCATGTTTAAAGTGATTTTCATGCTTCCAGGGGCTCGGGAAGTGAAATAAATACCATTTGGAGGCATTTAATGTTCGAGCAAAAACGGCTGATTTTCGACAAAAGAGATAACACCCCCAATTACGTCATGCTTCAGAAATGTGGAAAATGGTATGTTTTCAAATGTTTTATTTTTGAACGTCAGTTCACATTTGTAGGTGGATCATCAGTGTTAGAGCTAAAATTAGCATGTTTAAAGTGATTTTCATGCTTCCAGGGGCCCAAAACACAAGATTTATGGAATGGTTAAAAGTGCATGAAAATGGCCAATTTACTCACTCTGAGTTCTCAAAAAGGGTTTCTTCACCCCGGGAAGTTAATTAAATACCATTTGGAGGCATTTAATGTTCGAGCAAAAACGGCTGATTTTCGACAAAAGAGATAACACCCCCCCATTACGTCATGCTTCAGAAATGTGGAAAATGGTCCGTTTTCAAATGTTTTATTTTTGAACGTCAGTTCACATTTGTAGGTGGATCATCAGTGTTAGAGCTAAAATTAGCATGTTTAAAGTGATTTTCATGCTTCCAGGGGCCCAAAACACAAGATTTATGGAATGGTTAAAAGTGCATGAAAATGGCCAATTTACTCACTCTGAGTTCTCAAAAAGGGTTTCTTTACCCCGGGAAGTTAATTAAATACCATTTGGAGGCATTTAATGTTCGAGCAAAAACGGCTGATTTTCGACAAAAGAGATAACACCCCCCCATTACGTCATGCTTCAGAAATGTGGAAAATGGTCCGTTTTCAAATGTTTTATTTTTGAACGTCAGTTCACATTTGTAGGTGGATCATCAGTGTTAGAGCTAAAATTAGCATGTTTAAAGTGATTTTCATGCTTCCAGGGGCAAAAAACACAAGATTTATGGAATGGTTAAAAGTGCATGAAAATGGCCAATTTACTCACTCTGAGTTCTCAAATAGGGTTTCTTCACCCCGGGAAGTTAATTTAATACCATTTGGAGGCATTTAATGTTCGATCAAAAACGGCTGATTTTCGACAAAAGAGATAACACCCCCCCATTACGTCATGCTTCAGAAATGTGGAAAATGGTCCGTTTTCAAATGTTTTATTTTTGAACGTCAGTTCACATTTGTAGGTGGATCATCAGTGTTAGAGCTAAAATTAGCATGTTTAAAGTGATTTTCATGCTTCCAGGGGCCCAAAACACAAGATTTATGGAATGGTTAAAAGTGCATGAAAATGGCCAATTTACTCACTCTGAGTTCTCAAAAAGGGTTTCTTCACCCCGGGAAGTGAAATAAATACCATTTGGAGGCATTTAATGTTCGAGCAAAAACGGCTGATTTTCGACAAAAGAGATAACACCCCCCCATTACGTCATGCTTCAGAAATGTGGAAAATGGTCCGTTTTCAAATGTTTTATTTTTGAACGTCAGTTCACATTTGTAGGTGGATCATCAGTGTTAGAGCTAAAATTAGCATGTTTAAAGTGATTTTAATGCTTCCAGGGGCTCGGGAAGTTAATTAAATACCATTTGGAGGCATTTAATGTTCGAGCAAAAACGGCTGATTTTCGACAAAAGAGATAACACCCCCCCATTACGTCATGTTTCAGAAATGTGGAAAATGGTCCGTTTTCAAATGTTTTATTTTTGAACGTCAGTTCACATTTGTAGGTGGATCATCAGTGTTAGAGCTAAAATTAGCATGTTTAAAGTGATTTTCATGCTTCCAGGGGCCCAAAACACAAGATTTATGGAATGGCTAAAAGTGCATGAAAATGGCCAATTTACTCACTCTGAGTTCTCAAAAAGGGTTTCTTCACCCCGGGAAGTTAATTAAATACCATTTGGAGGCATTTAATGTTCGAGCAAAAACGGCTGATTTTCGACAAAAGAGATAACACCCCCCCATTACGTCATGCTTCAGAAATGTGGAAAATGGTCCTTTTTCAAATGTTTTATTTTTGAACGTCAGTTCACATTTGTAGGTGGATCATCAGTGTTAGAGCTAAAATTAGCATGTTTAAAGTGATTTTCATGCTCCCAGGGGCCCAAAACACAAGATTTATGGAATGGTTAAAAGTGCATGAAAATGGCCAATTTACTCACTCTGAGTTCTCAAAAAGGGTTTCTTCACCCCGGGAAGTTAATTAAATACCATTTGGAGGCATTTAATGTTCGAGCAAAAACTGCTGATTTTCGACAAAAGAGATAACACCCCCCCATTACGTCATGCTTCAGAAATGTGGAAAATGGTCCGTTTTCAAATGTTTTATTTTTGAACGTCAGTTCACATTTGTAGGTGGATCATCAGTGTTAGAGCTAAAATTAGCATGTTTAAAGTGATTTTCATGCTTCCAGGGGCTCGGGAAGTGAAATAAATACCATTTAGAGGCATTTAATGTTCGAGCAAAAACGGCTGATTTTCGACAAAAGAGATAACACCCCCCCATTACGTCATGCTTCAGAAATGTGGAAAATGGTCCGTTTTCAAATGTTTTATTTTTGAACGTCAGTTCACATTTGTAGGTGGATCATCAGTGTTAGAGCTAAAATTAGCATGTTTAAAGTGATTTTCATGCTTCCAGGGGCTCGGGAAGTTAATTAAATACCATTTGGAGGCATTTAATGTTCGAGCAAAAACGGCTGATTTTCGACAAAAGAGATAACACCCCCCCATTACGTCATGCTTCAGAAATGTGGAAAATGGTCCGTTTTCAAATGTTTTATTTTTGAACGTCAGTTCACATTTGTAGGTGGATCATCAGTGTTAGAGCTAAAATTAGCATGTTTAAAGTGATTTTCATGCTTCCAGGGGCCCAAAACACAAGATTTATGGAATGGTTAAAAGTGCATGAAAATGGCCAATTTACTCACTCTGAGTTCTCAAAAAGGGTTTCTTTACCCCGGGAAGTTAATTAAATACCATTTGGAGGCATTTAATGTTCGAGCAAAAACGGCTGATTTTCGACAAAAGAGATAACACCCCCCCATTACGTCATGCTTCAGAAATGTGGAAAATGGTCCGTTTTCAAATGTTTTATTTTTGAACGTCAGTTCACATTTGTAGGTGGATCATCAGTGTTAGAGCTAAAATTAGCATGTTTAAAGTGATTTTCATGCTTCCAGGGGCAAAAAACACAAGATTTATGGAATGGTTAAAAGTGCATGAAAATGGCCAATTTACTCACTCTGAGTTCTCAAATAGGGTTTCTTCACCCCGGGAAGTTAATTTAATACCATTTGGAGGCATTTAATGTTCGATCAAAAACGGCTGATTTTCGACAAAAGAGATAACACCCCCCCATTACGTCATGCTTCAGAAATGTGGAAAATGGTCCGTTTTCAAATGTTTTATTTTTGAACGTCAGTTCACATTTGTAGGTGGATCATCAGTGTTAGAGCTAAAATTAGCATGTTTAAAGTGATTTTCATGCTTCCAGGGGCCCAAAACACAAGATTTATGGAATGGTTAAAAGTGCATGAAAATGGCCAATTTACTCACTCTGAGTTCTCAAAAAGGGTTTCTTCACCCCGGGAAGTGAAATAAATACCATTTGGAGGCATTTAATGTTCGAGCAAAAACGGCTGATTTTCGACAAAAGAGATAACACCCCCCCATTACGTCATGCTTCAGAAATGTGGAAAATGGTCCGTTTTCAAATGTTTTATTTTTGAACGTCAGTTCACATTTGTAGGTGGATCATCAGTGTTAGAGCTAAAATTAGCATGTTTAAAGTGATTTTAATGCTTCCAGGGGCTCGGGAAGTTAATTAAATACCATTTGGAGGCATTTAATGTTCGAGCAAAAACGGCTGATTTTCGACAAAAGAGATAACACCCCCCCATTACGTCATGTTTCAGAAATGTGGAAAATGGTCCGTTTTCAAATGTTTTATTTTTGAACGTCAGTTCACATTTGTAGGTGGATCATCAGTGTTAGAGCTAAAATTAGCATGTTTAAAGTGATTTTCATGCTTCCAGGGGCCCAAAACACAAGATTTATGGAATGGCTAAAAGTGCATGAAAATGGCCAATTTACTCACTCTGAGTTCTCAAAAAGGGTTTCTTCACCCCGGGAAGTTAATTAAATACCATTTGGAGGCATTTAATGTTCGAGCAAAAACGGCTGATTTTCGACAAAAGAGATAACACCCCCCCATTACGTCATGCTTCAGAAATGTGGAAAATGGTCCTTTTTCAAATGTTTTATTTTTGAACGTCAGTTCACATTTGTAGGTGGATCATCAGTGTTAGAGCTAAAATTAGCATGTTTAAAGTGATTTTCATGCTCCCAGGGGCCCAAAACACAAGATTTATGGAATGGTTAAAAGTGCATGAAAATGGCCAATTTACTCACTCTGAGTTCTCAAAAAGGGTTTCTTCACCCCGGGAAGTTAATTAAATACCATTTGGAGGCATTTAATGTTCGAGCAAAAACTGCTGATTTTCGACAAAAGAGATAACACCCCCCCATTACGTCATGCTTCAGAAATGTGGAAAATGGTCCGTTTTCAAATGTTTTATTTTTGAACGTCAGTTCACATTTGTAGGTGGATCATCAGTGTTAGAGCTAAAATTAGCATGTTTAAAGTGATTTTCATGCTTCCAGGGGCTCGGGAAGTGAAATAAATACCATTTAGAGGCATTTAATGTTCGAGCAAAAACGGCTGATTTTCGACAAAAGAGATAACACCCCCCCATTACGTCATGCTTCAGAAATGTGGAAAATGGTCCGTTTTCAAATGTTTTATTTTTGAACGTCAGTTCACATTTGTAGGTGGATCATCAGTGTTAGAGCTAAAATTAGCATGTTTAAAGTGATTTTCATGCTTCCAGGGGCTCGGGAAGTTAATTAAATACCATTTGGAGGCATTTAATGTTCGAGCAAAAACGGCTGATTTTCGACAAAAGAGATAACACCCCCCCATTACGTCATGCTTCAGAAATGTGGAAAATGGTCCGTTTTCAAATGTTTTATTTTTGAACGTCAGTTCACATTTGTAGGTGGATCATCAGTGTTAGAGCTAAAATTAGCATGTTTAAAGTGATTTTCATGCTTCCAGGGGCCCAAAACACAAGATTTATGGAATGGTTAAAAGTGCATGAAAATGGCCAATTTACTCACTCTGAGTTCTCAAAAAGGGTTTCTTCACCCCGGGAAGTTAATTAAATACCATTTGGAGGCATTTAATGTTCGAGCAAAAACGGCTGATTTTCGACAAAAGAGATAACACCCCCCCATTACGTCATGCTTCAGAAATGTGGAAAATGGTCCGTTTTCAAATGTTTTATTTTTGAACGTCAGTTCACATTTGTAGGTGGATCATCAGTGTTAGAGCTAAAATTAGCATGTTTAAAGTGATTTTCATGCTTCCAGGGGCAAAAAACACAAGATTTATGGAATGGTTAAAAGTGCATGAAAATGGCCAATTTACTCACTCTGAGTTCTCAAATAGGGTTTCTTCACCCCGGGAAGTTAATTTAATACCATTTGGAGGCATTTAATGTTCGATCAAAAACGGCTGATTTTCGACAAAAGAGATAACACCCCCCCATTACGTCATGCTTCAGAAATGTGGAAAATGGTCCGTTTTCAAATGTTTTATTTTTGAACGTCAGTTCACATTTGTAGGTGGATCATCAGTGTTAGAGCTAAAATTAGCATGTTTAAAGTGATTTTCATGCTTCCAGGGGCCCAAAACACAAGATTTATGGAATGGTTAAAAGTGCATGAAAATGGCCAATTTACTCACTCTGAGTTCTCAAAAAGGGTTTCTTCACCCCGGGAAGTGAAATAAATACCATTTGGAGGCATTTAATGTTCGAGCAAAAACGGCTGATTTTCGACAAAAGAGATAACACCCCCCCATTACGTCATGCTTCAGAAATGTGGAAAATGGTCCGTTTTCAAATGTTTTATTTTTGAACGTCAGTTCACATTTGTAGGTGGATCATCAGTGTTAGAGCTAAAATTAGCATGTTTAAAGTGATTTTCATGCTTCCAGGGGCCCAAAACACAAGATTTATGGAATGGTTAAAAGTGCATGAAAATGGCCAATTTACTCACTCTGAGTTCTCAAAAAGGGTTTCTTCACCCCGGGAAGTGAAATAAATACCATTTGGAGGCATTTAATGTTCGAGCAAAAACGGCTGATTTTCGACAAAAGAGATAACACCCCCCCATTACGTCATGCTTCAGAAATGTGGAAAATGGTCCGTTTTCAAATGTTTTATTTTTGAACGTCAGTTCACATTTGTAGGTGGATCATCAGTGTTAGAGCTAAAATTAGCATGTTTAAAGTGATTTTCATGCTTCCAGGGGCTCGGGAAGTTAATTAAATACCATTTGGAGGCATTTAATGTTCGAGCAAAAACGGCTGATTTTCGACAAAAGAGATAACACCCCCCCATTACGTCATGTTTCAGAAATGTGGAAAATGGTCCGTTTTCAAATGTTTTATTTTTGAACGTCAGTTCACATTTGTAGGTGGATCATCAGTGTTAGAGCTAAAATTAGCATGTTTAAAGTGATTTTCATGCTTCCAGGGGCCCAAAACACAAGATTTATGGAATGGCTAAAAGTGCATGAAAATGGCCAATTTACTCACTCTGAGTTCTCAAAAAGGGTTTCTTCACCCCGGGAAGTTAATTAAATACCATTTGGAGGCATTTAATGTTCGAGCAAAAACGGCTGATTTTCGACAAAAGAGATAACACCCCCCCATTACGTCATGCTTCAGAAATGTGGAAAATGGTCCTTTTTCAAATGTTTTATTTTTGAACGTCAGTTCACATTTGTAGGTGGATCATCAGTGTTAGAGCTAAAATTAGCATGTTTAAAGTGATTTTCATGCTCCCAGGGGCCCAAAACACAAGATTTATGGAATGGTTAAAAGTGCATGAAAATGGCCAATTTACTCACTCTGAGTTCTCAAAAAGGGTTTCTTCACCCCGGGAAGTTAATTAAATACCATTTGGAGGCATTTAATGTTCGAGCAAAAACTGCTGATTTTCGACAAAAGAGATAACACCCCCCCATTACGTCATGCTTCAGAAATGTGGAAAATGGTCCGTTTTCAAATGTTTTATTTTTGAACGTCAGTTCACATTTGTAGGTGGATCATCAGTGTTAGAGCTAAAATTAGCATGTTTAAAGTGATTTTCATGCTTCCAGGGGCTCGGGAAGTGAAATAAATACCATTTGGAGGCATTTAATGTTCGAGCAAAAACGGCTGATTTTCGACAAAAGAGATAACACCCCCCCATTACGTCATGCTTCAGAAATGTGGAAAATGGTCCGTTTTCAAATGTTTTATTTTTGAACGTCAGTTCACATTTGTAGGTGGATCATCAGTGTTAGAGCTAAAATTAGCATGTTTAAAGTGATTTTCATGCTTCCAGGGGCTCGGGAAGTTAATTAAATACCATTTGGAGGCATTTAATGTTCGAGCAAAAACGGCTGATTTTCGACAAAAGAGATAACACCCCCCCATTACGTCATGCTTCAGAAATGTGGAAAATGGTCCGTTTTCAAATGTTTTATTTTTGAACGTCAGTTCACATTTGTAGGTGGATCATCAGTGTTAGAGCTAAAATTAGCATGTTTAAAGTGATTTTCATGCTTCCAGGGGCCCAAAACACAAGATTTATGGAATGGTTAAAAGTGCATGAAAATGGCCAATTTACTCACTCTGAGTTCTCAAAAAGGGTTTCTTCACCCCGGGAAGTTAATTAAATACCATTTGGAGGCATTTAATGTTCGAGCAAAAACGGCTGATTTTCGACAAAAGAGATAACACCCCCCCATTACGTCATGCTTCAGAAATGTGGAAAATGGTCCGTTTTCAAATGTTTTATTTTTGAACGTCAGTTCACATTTGTAGGTGGATCATCATGGTAAGAGCTAAAATTAGCATGTTTAAAGTGATTTTCATGCTTCCAGGGGGTCGGGAAGTTAATTAAATACCATTTGGAGGCATTTAATGTTTGAGCAAAAACGGCTGATTTTCGACAAAAGAGATAACACCCCCCCCCCCATTACGTCATGCTTCAGAAATGTGGAAAATGGTCCGTTTTCAAATGTTTTATTTTTGAACGTCCGTTCACATTTGTAGGTGGATCATCAGTGTTAGAGCTAAAATTAGCATGTTTAAAGTGATTTTCATGCTTCCAGGGGCCCAAAACACAAGATTTATGGAATGGTTAAAAGTGCATGAAAATGGCCAATTTACTCACTCTGAGTTCTCAAAATGGGTTTCTTCACCCCGGGAAGTGAAATAAATACCATTTGGAGGCATTTAATGTTCGAGCAAAAACGGCTGATTTTCGACAAAAGAGATAACACCCCCCCATTACGTCATGCTTCAGAAATGTGGAAAATGGTCCGTTTTCAAATGTTTTATTTTTGAACGTCAGTTCACATTTGTAGGTGGATCATCAGTGTTAGAGCTAAAATTAGCATGTTTAAAGTGATTTTCATGCTTCCAGGGGCTCGGGAAGTTAATTAAATACCATTTGGAGGCATTTAATGTTCGAGCAAAAACGGCTGATTTTCGACAAAAGAGATAACACCCCCCCATTACGTCATGCTTCAGAAATGTGGAAAATGGTCCGTTTTCAAATGTTTTATTTTTGAACGTCAGTTCACATTTGTAGGTGGATCATCAGTGTTAGAGCTAAAATTAGCATGTTTAAAGTGATTTTCATGCTTCCAGGGGCTCGGGAAGTTAATTAAATACCATTTGGAGGCATTTAATGTTCGAGCAAAAACGGCTGATTTTCGACAAAAGAGATAACACCCCCCCATTACGTCATGCTTCAGAAATGTGGAAAATGGTCCGTTTTCAAATGTTTTATTTTTGAACGTCAGTTCACATTTGTAGGTGGATCATCAGTGTTAGAGCTAAAATTAGCATGTTTAAAGTGATTTTCATGCTTCCAGGGGCCCAAAACACAAGATTTATGGAATGGTTAAAAGTGCATGAAAATGGCCAATTTACTCACTCTGAGTTCTCAAAAAGGGTTTCTTCACCCCGGGAAGTTAATTAAATACCATTTGGAGGCATTTAATGTTTGAGCAAAAACGGCTGATTTTCGACAAAAGAGATAACACCCCCCCATTACGTCATGCTTCAGAAATGTGGAAAATGGTCCGTTTTCAAATGTTTTATTTTTGAACGTCAGTTCACATTTGTAGGTGGATCATCAGTGTTAGAGCTAAAATTAGCATGTTTAAAGTGATTTTCATGCTTCCAGGGGCTCGGGAAGTTAATTAAATACCATTTGGAGGCATTTAATGTTCGAGCAAAAACGGCTGATTTTCGACAAAAGAGATAACACCCCCCCATTACGTCATGCTTCAGAAATGTGGAAAATGGTCCGTTTTCAAATGTTTTATTTTTGAACGTCAGTTCACATTTGTAGGTGGATCATCAGTGTTAGAGCTAAAATTAGCATGTTTAAAGTGATTTTCATGCTTCCAGGGGCTCGGGAAGTGAAATAAATACCATTTGGAGGCATTTAATGTTCGCGCAAAAACGGCTGATTTTCGACAAAAGAGATAACACCCCCCCATTACGTCATGCTTCAGAAATGTGGAAAATGGTCCGTTTTCAAATGTTTTATTTTTGAACGTCAGTTCACATTTGTAGGTGGATCATCAGTGTTAGAGCTAAAATTAGCATGTTTAAAGTGATTTTCATGCTTCCAGGGGCTCGGGAAGTGAAATAAATACCATTTGGAGGCATTTAATGTTCGAGCAAAAACGGCTGATTTTCGACAAAAGAGATAACACCCCCCCATTACGTCATGCTTCAGAAATGTGGAAAATGGTATGTTTTCAAATGTTTTATTTTTGAACGTCAGTTCACATTTGTAGGTGGATCATCAGTGTTAGAGCTAAAATTAGCATGTTTAAAGTGATTTTCATGCTTCCAGGGGCTTGGGAAGTTAATTAAATACCATTTGGAGGCATTTAATGTTCGAGCAAAAACGGCTGATTTTCGACAAAAGAGATAACACCCCCCCATTACGTCATGCTTCAGAAATGTGGAAAATGGTCCGTTTTCAAATGTTTTATTTTTGAACGTCAGTTCACATTTGTAGGTGGATCATCAGTGTTAGAGCTAAAATTAGCATGTTTAAAGTGATTTTCATGCTTCCAGGGGCTCGGGAAGTTAATTAAATACCATTTGGAGGCATTTAATGTTCGAGCAAAAACGGCTGATTTTCGACAAAAGAGATAACACCCCCCCATTACGTCATGCTTCAGAAATGTGGAAAATGGTCCGTTTTCAAATGTTTTATTTTTGAACGTCAGTTCACATTTGTAGGTGGATCATCAGTGTTAGAGCTAAAATTAGCATGTTTAAAGTGATTTTCATGCTTCCAGGGGCCCAAAACACAAGATTTATGGAATGGTTAAAAGTGCATGAAAATGGCCAATTTACTCACTCTGAGTTCTCAAAAAGGGTTTCTTCACCCCGGGAAGTTAATTAAATACCATTTGGAGGCATTTAATGTTTGAGCAAAAACGGCTGATTTTCGACAAAAGAGATAACACCCCCCCCATTACGTCATGCTTCAGAAATGTGGAAAATGGTCCGTTTTCAAATGTTTTATTTTTGAACGTCAGTTCACATTTGTAGGTGGATCATCAGTGTTAGAGCTAAAATTAGCATGTTTAAAGTGATTTTCATGCTTCCAGGGGCCCAAAACACAAGATTTATGGAATGGTTAAAAGTGCATGAAAATGGCCAATTTACTCACTCTGAGTTCTCAAAAAGGGTTTCTTCACCCCGGGAAGTTAATTAAATACCATTTGGAGGCATTTAATGTTCGAGCAAAAACGGCTGATTTTCGACAAAAGAGATAACACCCCCCCATTACGTCATGCTTCAGAAATGTGGAAAATGGTCCGTTTTCAAATGTTTTATTTTTGAACGTCAGTTCACATTTGTAGGTGGATCATCAGTGTTAGAGCTAAAATTAGCATGTTTAAAGTGATTTTCATGCTTCCAGGGGCCCAAAACACAAGATTTATGGAATGGTTAAAAGTGCATGAAAATGGCCAATTTACTCACTCTGAGTTCTCAAAAAGGGTTTCTTCACCCCGGGAAGTTAATTAAATACCATTTGGAGGCATTTAATGTTTGAGCAAAAACGGCTGATTTTCGACAAAAGAGATAACACCCCCCCATTACGTCATGCTTCAGAAATGTGGAAAATGGTCCGTTTTCAAATGTTTTATTTTTGAACGTCAGTTCACATTTGTAGGTGGATCATCAGTGTTAGAGCTAAAATTAGCATGTTTAAAGTGATTTTCATGCTTCCAGGGGCTGGGGAAGTTAATTAAATACCATTTGGAGGCATTTAATGTTCGAGCAAAAACGGCTGATTTTCGACAAAAGAGATAACACCCCCCCATTACGTCATGCTTCAGAAATGTGGAAAATGGTCCGTTTTCAAATGTTTTATTTTTGAACGTCAGTTCACATTTGTAGGTGGATCATCAGTGTTAGAGCTAAAATTAGCATGTTTAAAGTGATTTTCATGCTTCCAGGGGCCCAAAACACAAGATTTATGGAATGGTTAAAAGTGCATGAAAATGGCCAATTTACTCACTCTGAGTTCTCAAAAAGGGTTTCTTCACCCCGGGAAGTGAAATAAATACCATTTGGAGGCATTTAATGTTCGAGCAAAAACAGCTGATTTTCGACAAAAGAGATAACACCCCCCCATTACGTCATGCTTCAGAAATGTGGAAAATGGTCCGTTTTCAAATGTTTTATTTTTGAACGTCAGTTCACATTTGTAGGTGGATCATCAGTGTTAGAGCTAAAATTAGCATGTTTAAAGTGATTTTCATGCTTCCAGGGGCTCGGGAAGTTAATTAAATACCATTTGGAGGCATTTAATGTTCGAGCAAAAACGGCTGATTTTCGACAAAAGAGATAACACCCCCCCATTACGTCATGCTTCAGAAATGTGGAAAATGGTCCGTTTTCAAATGTTTTATTTTTGAACGTCAGTTCACATTTGTAGGTGGATCATCAGTGTTAGAGCTAAAATTAGCATGTTTAAAGTGATTTTCATGCTTCCAGGGGCTCGGGAAGTTAATTAAATACCATTTGGAGGCATTTAATGTTCGAGCAAAAACGGCTGATTTTCGACAAAAGAGATAACACCCCCCCATTACGTCATGCTTCAGAAATGTGGAAAATGGTCCGTTTTCAAATGTTTTATTTTTGAACGTCAGTTCACATTTGTAGGTGGATCATCAGTGTTAGAGCTAAAATTAGCATGTTTAAAGTGATTTTCAAGCTTTCAGGGGCTCGGGAAGTGAAATAAATACCATTTGGAGGCATTTAATGTTCGCGCAAAAACGGCTGATTTTCGACAAAAGAGATAACACCCCCCCATTACGTCATGCTTCAGAAATGTGGAAAATGGTCCGTTTTCAAATGTTTTATTTTTGAACGTCAGTTCACATTTGTAGGTGGATCATCAGTGTTAGAGCTAAAATTAGCATGTTTAAAGTGATTTTCATGCTTCCAGGGGCTCGGGAAGTGAAATAAATACCATTTGGAGGCATTTAATGTTCGAGCAAAAACGGCTGATTTTCGACAAAAGAGATAAAACCCCCCAATTACGTCATGCTTCAGAAATGTGGAAAATGGTATGTTTTCAAATGTTTTATTTTTGAACGTCAGTTCACATTTGTAGGTGGATCATCAGTGTTAGAGCTAAAATTAGCATGTTTAAAGTGATTTTCATGCTTCCAGGGGCCCAAAACACAAGATTTATGGAATGGTTAAAAGTGCATGAAAATGGCCAATTTACTCACTCTGAGTTCTCAAAAAGGGTTTCTTCACCCCGGGAAGTTAATTAAATACCATTTGGAGGCATTTAATGTTCGAGCAAAAACGGCTGATTTTCGACAAAAGAGATAACACCCCCCCATTACGTCATGCTTCAGAAATGTGGAAAATGGTCCGTTTTCAAATGTTTTATTTTTGAACGTCAGTTCACATTTGTAGGTGGATCATCAGTGTTAGAGCTAAAATTAGCATGTTTAAAGTGATTTTCATGCTTCCAGGGGCCCAAAACACAAGATTTATGGAATGGTTAAAAGTGCATGAAAATGGCCAATTTACTCACTCTGAGTTCTCAAAAAGGGTTTCTTTACCCCGGGAAGTTAATTAAATACCATTTGGAGGCATTTAATGTTTGAGCAAAAACGGCTGATTTTCGACAAAAGAGATAACACCCCCCCATTACGTCATGCTTCAGAAATGTGGAAAATGGTCCGTTTTCAAATGTTTTATTTTTGAACGTCAGTTCACATTTGTAGGTGGATCATCAGTGTTAGAGCTAAAATTAGCATGTTTAAAGTGATTTTCATGCTTCCAGGGGCTCGGGAAGTTAATTAAATACCATTTGGAGGCATTTAATGTTCGAGCAAAAACGGCTGATTTTCGACAAAAGAGATAACACCCCCCCATTACGTCATGCTTCAGAAATGTGGAAAATGGTCCGTTTTCAAATGTTTTATTTTTGAACGTCAGTTCACATTTGTAGGTGGATCATCAGTGTTAGAGCTAAAATTAGCATGTTTAAAGTGATTTTCATGCTTCCAGGGGCCCAAAACACATGATTTATGGAATGGTTAAAAGTGCATGAAAATGGCCAATTTACTCACTCTGAGTTCTCAAAAAGGGTTTCTTCACCCCGGGAAGTTAATTAAATACCATTTGGAGGCATTTAATGTTCGAGCAAAAACGGCTGATTTTCGACAAAAGAGATAACACCCCCCCATTACGTCATGCTTCAGAAATGTGGAAAATGGTCCGTTTTCAAATGTTTTATTTTTGAACGTCAGTTCACATTTGTAGGTGGATCATCAGTGTTAGAGCTAAAATTAGCATGTTTAAAGTGATTTTCATGCTTCCAGGTGCTCGGGAAGTTAATTAAATACCATTTGGAGGCATTTAATGTTCGAGCAAAAACGGCTGATTTTCGACAAAAGAGATAACACCCCCCCATTACGTCATGCTTCAGAAATGTGGAAAATGGTCCGTTTTCAAATGTTTTTTTTTTGAACGTCAGTTCACATTTGTAGGTGGATCATCAGTGTTAGAGCTAAAATTAGCATGTTTAAAGTGATTTTCATGCTTCCAGGGGCCCAAAACACAAGATTTATGGAATGGTTAAAAGTGCATGAAAATGGCCAATTTACTCACTCTGAGTTCTCAAAAAGGGTTTCTTCACCCCGGGAAGTTAATTAAATACCATTTGGAGGCATTTAATGTTCGAGCAAAAACGGCTGATTTTCGACAAAAGAGATAACACCCCCCCATTACGTCATGCTTCAGAAATGTGGAAAATGGTCCGTTTTCAAATGTTTTATTTTTGAACGTCAGTTCACATTTGTAGGTGGATCATCAGTGTTAGAGCTAAAATTAGCATGTTTAAAGTGATTTTCATGCTTCCAGGGGCCCAAAACACAAGATTTATGGAATGGTTAAAAGTGCATGAAAATGGCCAATTTACTCACTCTGAGTTCTCAAAAAGGGTTTCTTCACCCCGGGAAGTTAATTAAATACCATTTGGAGGCATTTAATGTTCGAGCAAAAACGGCTGATTTTCGACAAAAGAGATAACACCCCCCCATTACGTCATGCTTCAGAAATGTGGAAAATGGTCCGTTTTCAAATGTTTTATTTTTGAACGTCAGTTCACATTTGTAGGTGGATCATCAGTGTTAGAGCTAAAATTAGCATGTTTAAAGTGATTTTCATGCTTCCAGGGGCTCGGGAAGTTAATTAAATACCATTTGGAGGCATTTAATGTTCGAGCAAAAACGGCTGATTTTCGACAAAAGAGATAACACCCCCCCCATTACGTCATGATTCAGAAATGTGGAAAATGGTCCGTTTTCAAATGTTTTATTTTTGAACGTCAGTTCACATTTGTAGGTGGATCATCAGTGTTAGAGCTAAAATTAGCATGTTTAAAGTGATTTTCATGCTTCCAGGGGCCCAAAACACAAGATTTATGGAATGGTTAAAAGTGCATGAAAATGGCCAATTTACTCACTCTGAGTTCTCAAAAAGGGTTTCTTCACCCCGGGAAGTTAATTAAATACCATTTGGAGGCATTTAATGTTCGAGCAAAAACGGCTGATTTTCGACAAAAGAGATAACACCCCCCCATTATGTCATGCTTCAGAAATGTGGAAAATGGTCTGTTTTCAAATGTTTTATTTTTGAACGTCAGTTCACATTTGTAGGTGGATCATCAGTGTTAGAGCTAAAATTAGCATGTTTAAAGTGATTTTCATGCTTCCAGGTGCTCGGGAAGTTAATTAAATACCATTTGGAGGCATTTAATGTTCGAGCAAAAACGGCTGATTTTCGACAAAAGAGATAACACCCCCCCGTTACGTCATGCTTCAGAAATGTGGAAAATGGTCCGTTTTCAAATGTTTTATTTTTGAACGTCAGTTCACATTTGTAGGTGGATCATCAGTGTTAGAGCTAAAATTAGCATGTTTAAAGTGATTTTCATGCTTCCAGGGGCTCGGGAAGTGAAATAAATACCATTTGGAGGCATTTAATGTTCGAGCAAAAACGGCTGATTTTCGACAAAAGAGATAACACCCCCCCATTACGTCATGCTTCAGAAATGTGGAAAATGGTCCGTTTTCAAATGTTTTATTTTTGAACGTCAGTTCACATTTGTAGGTGGATCATCAGTGTTAGAGCTAAAATTAGCATGTTTAAAGTGATTTTCATGCTTCCAGGGGCCCAAAACACAAGATTTATGGAATGGTTAAAAGTGCATGAAAATGGCCAATTTACTCACTCTGAGTTCTCAAAAAGGGTTTCTTCACCCCGGGAAGTGAAATAAATACCATTTGGAGGCATTTAATGTTCGAGCAAAAACGGCTGATTTTCGACAAAAGAGATAACACCCCCCCATTACGTCATGCTTCAGAAATGTGGAAAATGGTCCGTTTTCAAATGTTTTATTTTTGAACGTCAGTTCACATTTGTAGGTGGATCATCAGTGTTAGAGCTAAAATTAGCATGTTTAAAGTGATTTTCATGCTTCCAGGGGCTCGGGAAGTTAATTAAATACCATTTGGAGGCATTTAATGTTCGAGCAAAAACGGCTGATTTTCGACAAAAGAGATAACACCCCCCCCATTACGTCATGCTTCAGAAATGTGGAAAATGGTCCGTTTTCAAATGTTTTATTTTTGAACGTCAGTTCACATTTGTAGGTGGATCATCAGTGTTAGAGCTAAAATTAGCATGTTTAAAGTGATTTTCATGCTTCCAGGGGCCCAAAACACAAGATTTATGGAATGGTTAAAAGTGCATGAAAATGGCCAATTTACTCACTCTGAGTTCTCAAAAAGGGTTTCTTCACCCCGGGAAGTTAATTAAATACCATTTAGAGGCATTTAATGTTCGAGCAAAAACGGCTGATTTTCGACAAAAGAGATAACACCCCCCCATTATGTCATGCTTCAGAAATGTGGAAAATGGTCTGTTTTCAAATGTTTTATTTTTGAACGTCAGTTCACATTTGTAGGTGGATCATCAGTGTTAGAGCTAAAATTAGCATGTTTAAAGTGATTTTCATGCTTCCAGGTGCTCGGGAAGTTAATTAAATACCATTTGGAGGCATTTAATGTTCGAGCAAAAACGGCTGATTTTCGACAAAAGAGATAACACCCCCCCGTTACGTCATGCTTCAGAAATGTGGAAAATGGTCCGTTTTCAAATGTTTTATTTTTGAACGTCAGTTCACATTTGTAGGTGGATCATCAGTGTTAGAGCTAAAATTAGCATGTTTAAAGTGATTTTCATGCTTCCAGGGGCTCGGGAAGTGAAATAAATACCATTTGGAGGCATTTAATGTTCGAGCAAAAACGGCTGATTTTCGACAAAAGAGATAACACCCCCCCATTACGTCATGCTTCAGAAATGTGGAAAATGGTCCGTTTTCAAATGTTTTATTTTTGAACGTCAGTTCACATTTGTAGGTGGATCATCAGTGTTAGAGCTAAAATTAGCATGTTTAAAGTGATTTTCATGCTTCCAGGGGCCCAAAACACAAGATTTATGGAATGGTTAAAAGTGCATGAAAATGGCCAATTTACTCACTCTGAGTTCTCAAAAAGGGTTTCTTCACCCCGGGAAGTGAAATAAATACCATTTGGAGGCATTTAATGTTCGAGCAAAAACGGCTGATTTTCGACAAAAGAGATAACACCCCCCCATTACGTCATGCTTCAGAAATGTGGAAAATGGTCCTTTTTCAAATGTTTTATTTTTGAACGTCAGTTCACATTTGTAGGTGGATCATCAGTGTTAGAGCTAAAATTAGCATGTTTAAAGTGATTTTCATGCTTCCAGGGGCTCGGGAAGTTAATTAAATACCATTTGGAGGCATTTGATGTTCGAGCAAAAACGGCTGATTTTCGACAAAAGAGATAACACCCCCCCATTACGTCATGCTTCAGAAATGTGGAAAATGGTCCGTTTTCAAATGTTTTATTTTTGAACGTCAGTTCACATTTGTAGGTGGATCATCAGTGTTAGAGCTAAAATTAGCATGTTTAAAGTGATTTTCATGCTTCCAGGGGCTCGGGAAGTTAATTAAATACCATTTGGAGGCATTTAATGTTCGAGCAAAAACGGCTGATTTTCGACAAAAGAGTTAACACCCCCCCATTACGTCATGCTTCAGAAATGTGGAAAATGGTCCGTTTTCAAATGTTTTATTTTTGAACGTCAGTTCACATTTGTAGGTGGATCATCAGTGTTAGAGCTAAAATTAGCATGTTTAAAGTGAATTTCATGCTTCCTGGGGCCCAAAACACAAGATTTATGGAATGGTTAAAAGTGCATGAAAATGGTCAATTTACTCACTCTGAGTTCTCAAAAAGGGGTTCTTCACCCCGGGAAGTTAATTAAATACCATTTGGAGGCATTTAATATTCGAGCAAAAACGGCTGATTTTCGACAAAAGAGATAACACCCCCCCATTACGTCATGCTTCAGAAATGTGGAAAATGGTCCGTTTTCAAATGTTTTATTTTTGAACGTCAGTTCACATTTGTAGGTGGATCATCAGTGTTAGAGCTAAAATTAGCATGTTTAAAGTGATTTTCATGCTTCCAGGGGCTCGGGAAGTTAATTAAATACCATTTGGAGGCATTTAATGTTCGAGCAAAAACGGCTGATTTTCGACAAAAGAGATAACACCCCCCCATTACGTCATGCTTCAGAAATGTGGAAAATGGTCCGTTTTCAAATGTTTTATTTTTGAACGTCAGTTCACATTTGTAGGTGGATCATCAGTGTTAGAGCTAAAATTAGCATGTTTAAAGTGATTTTCATGCTTCCAGGGGCCCAAAACACAAGATTTATGGAATGGTTAAAAGTGCATGAAAATGGCCAATTTACTCACTCTGAGTTCTCAAAAAGGGTTTCTTCACCCCGGGAAGTTAATTAAATACCATTTGGAGGCATTTAATGTTCGAGCAAAAACGGCTGATTTTCGACAAAAGAGATAACACCCCCCATTACGTCATGCTTCAGAAATGTGGAAAATGGTCCGTTTTCAAATGTTTTATTTTTGAACGTCAGTTCACATTTGTAGGTGGATCATCAGTGTTAGAGCTAAAATTTGCATGTTTAAAGTGATTTTCATGCTTCCAGGGGCTCGGGAAGTTAATTAAATACCATTTGGAGGCATTTAATGTTCGAGCAAAAACGGCTGATTTTCGACAAAAGAGATAACACCCCCCCATTACGTCATGCTTCAGAAATGTGGAAAATGGTCCGTTTTCAAATGTTTTATTTTTGAACGTCAGTTCACATTTGTAGGTGGATCATCAGTGTTAGAGCTAAAATTAGCATGTTTAAAGTGATTTTCATGCTTCCAGGGGCCCAAAACACAAGATTTATGGAATGGTTAAAAGTGCATTAAAATGGCCAATTTACTCACTCTGAGTTCTCAAAAAGGGTTTCTTCACCCCGGGAAGTGAAATAAATACCATTTGGAGGCATTTAATGTTCGAGCAAAAACGGCTGATTTTCGACAAAAGAGATAACACCCCCCCATTACGTCATGCTTCAGAAATGTGGAAAATGGTCCGTTTTCAAATGTTTTATTTTTGAACGTCAGTTCACATTTGTAGGTGGATCATCAGTGTTAGAGCTAAAATTAGCATGTTTAAAGTGATTTTCATGCTTCCAGGGGCCCAAAACACAAGATTTATGGAATGGTTAAAAGTGCATGAAAATGGCCAATTTACTCACTCTGAGTTCTCAAAAAGGGTTTCTTCACCCCGGGAAGTTAATTAAATACCATTTGGAGGCATTTAATGTTCGAGCAAAAACGGCTGATTTTCGACAAAAGAGATAACACCCCCCCATTACGTCATGCTTCAGAAATGTGGAAAATGGTCCGTTTTCAAATGTTTTATTTTTGAACGTCAGTTCACATTTGTAGGTGGATCATCAGTGTTAGAGCTACAATTAGCATGTTTAAAGTGATTTTCATGCTTCCAGGGGCTCGGGAAGTTAATTAAATACCATTTGGAGGCATTTAATGTTCGAGCAAAAACGGCTGATTTTCGACAAAAGAGATAACACCCCCCCATTACGTCATGCTTCAGAAATGTGGAAAATGGTCCGTTTTCAAATGTTTTATTTTTGAACGTCAGTTCACATTTGTAGGTGGATCATCAGTGTTAGAGCTAAAATTAGCATGTTTAAAGTGATTTTCATGCTTCCAGGGGCCCAAAACACAAGATTTATGGAATGGTTAAAAGTGCATAAAAATGGCCAATTTACTCACTCTGAGTTCTCAAAAAGGGTTTCTTCACCCCGGGAAGTTAATTAAATACCATTTGGAGGCATTTAATGTTCGAGCAAAAACGGCTGATTTTCGACAAAAGAGATAACACCCCCCCATTACGTCATGCTTCAGAAATGTGGAAAATGGTCCGTTTTCAAATGTTTTATTTTTGAACGTCAGTTCACATTTGTAGGTGGATCATCAGTGTTAGAGCTAAAATTAGCATGTTTAAAGTGATTTTCATGCTTCCAGGGGCCCAAAACACAAGATTTATGGAATGGTTAAAAGTGCATGAAAATGGCCAATTTACTCACTCTGAGTTCTCAAAAAGGGTTTCTTCACCCCGGGAAGTTAATTAAATACCATTTGGAGGCATTTAATGTTCGAGCAAAAACGGCTGATTTTCGACAAAAGAGATAACACCCCCCCATTACGTCATGCTTCAGAAATGTGGAAAATGGTCCGTTTTCAAATGTTTTATTTTTGAACGTCAGTTCACATTTGTAGGTGGATCATCAGTGTTAGAGCTAAAATTAGCATGTTTAAAGTGATTTTCATGCTTCCAGGGGCTCGGGAAGTTAATTAAATACCATTTGGAGGCATTTAATGTTCGAGCAAAAATGGCTGATTTTCGACAAAAGAGATAACACCCCCCCATTACGTCATGCTTCAGAAATGTGGAAAATGGTCCGTTTTCAAATGTTTTATTTTTGAACGTCAGTTCACATTTGTAGGTGGATCATCAGTGTTAGAGCTAAAATTAGCATGTTTAAAGTGATTTTCATGCTTCCAGGGGCCCAAAACACAAGATTTATGGAATGGTTAAAAGTGCATGAAAATGGCCAATTTACTCACTCTGAGTTCTCAAAAAGGGTTTCTTCACCCCGGGAAGTTAATTAAATACCATTTGGAGGCATTTAATGTTCGAGCAAAAACGGCTGATTTTCGACAAAAGAGATAACACCCCCCCATTACGTCATGCTTCAGAAATGTGGAAAATGGTCCGTTTTCAAATGTTTTATTTTTGAACGTCAGTTCACATTTGTAGGTGGATCATCAGTGTTAGAGCTAAAATTAGCATGTTTAAAGTGATTTTCATGCTTCCAGGTGCTCGGGAAGTTAATTACATACCATTTGGAGGCATTTAATGTTCGAGCAAAAACGGCTGATTTTCGACAAAAGAGATAACACCCCCCCATTACGTCATGCTTCAGAAATGTGGAAAATGGTCCGTTTTCAAATGTTTTATTTTTTAACGTCAGTTCACATTTGTAGGTGGATCATCAGTGTTAGAGCTAAAATTAGCATGTTTAAAGTGATTTTCATGCTTCCAGGGGCTCGGGAAGTGAAATAAATACCATTTGGAGGCATTTAATGTTCGAGCAAAAACGTCTGATTTTCGACAAAAGAGATAACACCCCCCCATTACGTCATGCTTCAGAAATGTGGAAAATGGTCCGTTTTCAAATGTTTTATTTTTGAACATCAGTTCACATTTGTAGGTGGATCATCAGTGTTAGAGCTAAAATTAGCATGTTTAAAGTGATTTTCATGCTTCCAGGGGCCCAAAACACAAGATTTATGGAATGGTTAAAAGTGCATGAAAATGGCCAATTTACTCACTCTGAGTCCTCAAAAAGGGTTTCTTCACCCCAGGAAGTGAAATAAATACCATTTGGAGGCATTTAATGTTCGAGCAAAAACGGCTGATTTTCGACAAAAGAGATAACACCCCCCCATTACGTCATGCTTCAGAAATGTGGAAAATGGTCCGTTTTCAAATGTTTTATTTTTGAACGTCAGTTCACATTTGTAGGTGGATCATCAGTGTTAGAGCTAAAATTAGCATGTTTAAAGTGATTTTCATGCTTCCAGGGGCTCGGGAAGTTAATTAAATACCATTTGGAGGCATTTAATGTTCGAGCAAAAACGGCTGATTTTCGACAAAAGAGATAACACCCCCCCATTACGTCATGCTTCAGAAATGTGGAAAATGGTCCGTTTTCAAATGTTTTATTTTTGAACGTCAGTTCACATTTGTAGGTGGATCATCAGTGTTAGAGCTAAAATTAGCATGTTTAAAGTGATTTTCATGCTTCCAGGGGCCCAAAACACAAGATTTATGGAATGGTTAAAAGTGCATGAAAATGGCCAATTTACTCACTCTGAGTTCTCAAAAAGGGTTTCTTCACCCCGGGAAGTTAATTAAATACCATTTGGAGGCATTTAATGTTCGAGCAAAAACGGCTGATTTTCGACAAAAGAGATAACACCCCCCCATTACGTCATGCTTCAGAAATGTGGAAAATGGTCCGTTTTCAAATGTTTTATTTTTGAACGTCAGTTCACATTTGTAGGTGGATCATCAGTGTTAGAGCTAAAATTAGCATGTTTAAAGTGATTTTCATGCTTCCAGGTGCTCGGGAAGTTAATTAAATACCATTTGGAGGCATTTAATGTTCGAGCAAAAACGGCTGATTTTCGACAAAAGAGATAACACCCCCCCATTACGTCATGCTTCAGAAATGTGGAAAATGGTCCGTTTTCAAATGTTTTATTTTTTAACGTCAGTTCACATTTGTAGGTGGATCATCAGTGTTAGAGCTAAAATTAGCATGTTTAAAGTGATTTTCATGCTTCCAGGGGCTCGGGAAGTGAAATAAATACCATTTGGAGGCATTTAATGTTCGAGCAAAAACGGCTGATTTTCGACAAAAGAGATAACACCCCCCCATTACGTCATGCTTCAGAAATGTGGAAAATGGTCCGTTTTCAAATGTTTTATTTTTGAACGTCAGTTCACATTTGTAGGTGGATCATCAGTGTTAGAGCTAAAATTAGCATGTTTAAAGTGATTTTCATGCTTCCAGGGGCCCAAAACACAAGATTTATGGAATGGTTAAAAGTGCATGAAAATGGCCAATTTACTCACTCTGAGTTCTCAAAAAGGGTTTCTTCACCCCAGGAAGTGAAATAAATACCATTTGGTGGCATTTAATGTTCGAGCAAAAACGGCTGATTTTCGACAAAAGAGATAACACCCCCCCATTACGTCATGCTTCAGAAATGTGGAAAATGGTCCGTTTTCAAATGTTTTATTTTTGAACGTCAGTTCACATTTGTAGGTGGATCATCAGTGTTAGAGCTAAAATTAGCATGTTTAAAGTGATTTTCATGCTTCCAGGGGCTCGGGAAGTTAATTAAATACCATTTGGAGGCATTTGATGTTCGAGCAAAAACGGCTGATTTTCGACAAAAGAGATAACAACTCCCCATTACGTCATGCTTCAGAAATGTGGAAAATGGTCCGTTTTCAAATGTTTTATTTTTGAACGTCAGTTCACATTTGTAGGTGGATCATCAGTGTTAGAGCTAAAATTAGCATGTTTAAAGTGATTTTCATGCTTCCAGGGGCTCGGGAAGTTAATTAAATACCATTTGGAGGCATTTAATGTTCGAGCAAAAACGGCTGATTTTCGACAAAAGAGATAACACCCCCCCATTACGTCATGCTTCAGAAATGTGGAAAATGGTCCGTTTTCAAATGTTTTATTTTTGAACGTCAGTTCACATTTGTAGGTGGATCATCAGTGTTAGAGCTAAAATTAGCATGTTTAAAGGGATTTTCATGCTTCCAGGGGCCCAAAACACAAGATTTATGGAATGGTTAAAAGTGCATGAAAATGGCCAATTTACTCACTCTGAGTTCTCAAAAAGGGTTTCTTCACCCCGGGAAGTTAATTAAATACCATTTGGAGGCATTTAATGTTCGAGCAAAAACGGCTGATTTTCGACAAAAGAGATAACACCCCCCCATTACGTCATGCTTCAGAAATGTGGAAAATGGTCCGTTTTCAAATGTTTTATTTTTGAACGTCAGTTCACATTTGTAGGTGGATCATCAGTGTTAGAGCTAAAATTAGCATGTTTAAAGTGATTTTCATGCTTCCAGGGGCCCAAAACACAAGATTTATGGAATGGTTAAAAGTGCATGAAAATGGCCAATTTACTCACTCTGAGTTCTCAAAAAGGGTTTCTTCACCCCGGGAAGTTAATTAAATACCATTTGGAGGCATTTAATGTTCGAGCAAAAATGGCTGATTTTCGACAAAAGAGATAACACCCCCCCCATTACGTCATGCTTCAGAAATGTGGAAAATGGTCCGTTTTCAAATGTTTTATTTTTGAACGTCAGTTCACATTTGTAGGTGGATCATCAGTGTTAGAGCTACAATTAGCATGTTTAAAGTGATTTTCATGCTTCTAGGGGCTCGGGAAGTTAATTAAATACCATTTGGAGGCATTTAATGTTCGAGCAAAAACGGCTGATTTTCGACAAAAGAGATAACACCCCCCCATTACGTCATGCTTCAGAAATGTGGAAAATGGTCCGTTTTCAAATGTTTTATTTTTGAACGTCAGTTCACATTTGTAGGTGGATCATCAGTGTTAGAGCTAAAATTAGCATGTTTAAAGTGATTTTCATGCTTCCAGGGGCCCAAAACACAAGATTTATGGAATGGTTAAAAGTGCATAAAAATGGCCAATTTACTCACTCTGAGTTCTCAAAAAGGGTTTCTTCACCCCGGGAAGTTAATTAAATACCATTTGGAGGCATTTAATGTTCGAGCAAAAACGGCTGATTTTCGACAAAAGAGATAACACCCCCCATTACGTCATGCTTCAGAAATGTGGAAAATGGTCCGTTTTCAAATGTTTTATTTTTGAACGTCAGTTCACATTTGTAGGTGGATCATCAGTGTTAGAGCTAAAATTAGCATGTTTAAAGTGATTTTCATGCTTCCAGGGGCCCAAAACACAAGATTTATGGAATGGTTAAAAGTGCATGAAAATGGCCAATTTACTCACTCTGAGTTCTCAAAAAGGGTTTCTTCACCCCGGGAAGTTAATTAAATACCATTTGGAGGCATTTAATGTTCGAGCAAAAACGGCTGATTTTCGACAAAAGAGATAACACCCCCCCATTACGTCATGCTTCAGAAATGTGGAAAATGGTCTGTTTTCAAATGTTTTATTTTTGAACGTCAGTTCACATTTGTAGGTGGATCATCAGTGTTAGAGCTAAAATTAGCATGTTTAAAGTGATTTTCATGCTTCCAGGGGCTCGGGAAGTTAATTAAATACCATTTGGAGGCATTTAATGTTCGAGCAAAAACGGCTGATTTTCGACAAAAGAGATAACACCCCCCCATTACGTCATGCTTCAGAAATGTGGAAAATGGTCCGTTTTCAAATGTTTTATTTTTGAACGTCAGTTCACATTTGTAGGTGGATCATCAGTGTTAGAGCTAAAATTAGCATGTTTAAAGTGATTTTCATGCTTCCAGGGGCTCGGGAAGTTAATTAAATACCATTTGGAGGCATTTAATGTTCGAGCAAAAACGGCTGATTTTCGACAAAAGAGATAACACCCCCCCATTACGTCATGCTTCAGAAATGTGGAAAATGGTCCGTTTTCAAATGTTTTATTTTTGAACGTCAGTTCACATTTGTAGGTGGATCATCAGTGTTAGAGCTAAAATTAGCATGTTTAAAGTGATTTTCATGCTTCCAGGGGCCCAAAACACAAGATTTATGGAATGGTTAAAAGTGCATGAAAATGGCCAATTTACTCACTCTGAGTTCTCAAAAAGGGTTTCTTCACCCCGGGAAGTTAATTAAATACCATTTGGAGGCATTTAATGTTCGAGCAAAAACGGCTGATTTTCGACAAAAGAGATAACACCCCCCCCATTACGTCATGCTTCAGAAATGTGGAAAATGGTCCGTTTTCAAATGTTTTATTTTTGAACGTCAGTTCACATTTGTAGGTGGATCATCAGTGTTAGAGCTAAAATTAGCATGTTTAAAGTGATTTTCATGCTTCCAGGGGCTCGGGAAGTTAATTAAATACCATTTGGAGGCATTTAATGTTCGAGCAAAAACGGCTGATTTTCGACAAAAGAGATAACACCCCCCCATTACGTCATGCTTCAGAAATGTGGAAAATGGTCCGTTTTCAAATGTTTTATTTTTTAACGTCAGTTCACATTTGTAGGTGGATCATCAGTGTTAGAGCTAAAATTAGCATGTTTAAAGTGATTTTCATGCTTCCAGGGGCTCGGGAAGTGAAATAAATACCATTTGGAGGCATTTAATGTTCGAGCAAAAACGGCTGATTTTCGACAAAAGAGATAACACCCCCCCATTACGTCATGCTTCAGAAATGTGGAAAATGGTCCGTTTTCAAATGTTTTATTTTTGAACGTCAGTTCACATTTGTAGGTGGATCATCAGTGTTAGAGCTAAAATTAGCATGTTTAAAGTGATTTTCATGCTTCCAGGGGCTCGGGAAGTTAATTAAATACCATTTGGAGGCATTTGATGTTCGAGCAAAAACGGCTGATTTTCGACAAAAGAGATAACACCCCCCCATTACGTCATGCTTCAGAAATGTGGAAAATGGTCCGTTTTCAAATGTTTTATTTTTGAACGTCAGTTCACATTTGTAGGTGGATCATCAGTGTTAGAGCTAAAATTAGCATGTTTAAAGTGATTTTCATGCTTCCAGGGGCTCGGGAAGTTAATTAAATACCATTTGGAGGCATTTAATGTTCGAGCAAAAACGGCTGATTTTCGACAAAAGAGATAACACCCCCCCATTACGTCATGCTTCAGAAATGTGGAAAATGGTCCGTTTTCAAATGTTTTATTTTTGAACGTCAGTTCACATTTGTAGGTGGATCATCAGTGTTAGAGCTAAAATTAGCATGTTTAAAGTGATTTTCATGCTTCCAGGGGCCCAAAACACAAGATTTATGGAATGTTTAAAAGTGCATGAAAATGGCCAATTTACTCACTCTGAGTTCTCAAAAAGGGTTTCTTCACCCCGGGAAGTGAAATAAATACCATTTGGAGGCATTTAATGTTCGAGCAAAAACGGCTGATTTTCGACAAAAGAGATAACCCCCCCATTACGTCATGCTTCAGAAATGTGGAAAATGGTCCGTTTTCAAATGTTTTATTTTTGAACGTCAGTTCACATTTGTAGGTGGATCATCAGTGTTAGAGCTAAAATTAGCATGTTTAAAGTGATTTTCATGCTTCCAGGGGCCCAAAACACAAGATTTATGGAATGGTTAAAAGTGCATGAAAATGGCCAATTTACTCACTCTGAGTTCTCAAAAAGGGTTTCTTCACCCCGGGAAGTTAATTAAATACCATTTGGAGGCATTTAATGTTCGAGCAAAAACGGCTGATTTTCGACAAAAGAGATAACACCCCCCCATTACGTCATGCTTCAGAAATGTGGAAAATGGTCCGTTTTCAAATGTTTTATTTTTGAACGTCAGTTCACATTTGTAGGTGGATCATCAGTGTTAGAGCTACAATTAGCATGTTTAAAGTGATTTTCATGCTTCCAGGGGCTCGGGAAGTGAAATAAATACCATTTGGAGGCATTTAATGTTCGAGCAAAAACGGCTGATTTTCGACAAAAGAGATAACACCCCCCCATTACGTCATGCTTCAGAAATGTGGAAAATGGTATGTTTTCAAATGTTTTATTTTTGAACGTCAGTTCACATTTGTAGGTGGATCATCAGTGTTAGAGCTAAAATTAGCATGTTTAAAGTGATTTTCATGCTTCCAGGGGCTCGGGAAGTTAATTAAATACCATTTGGAGGCATTTAATGTTCGAGCAAAAACGGCTGATTTTCGACAAAAGAGATAACACCCCCCCATTACGTCATGCTTCAGAAATGTGGAAAATGGTATGTTTTCAAATGTTTTATTTTTGAACGTCAGTTCACATTTGTAGGTGGATCATCAGTGTTAGAGCTAAAATTAGCATGTTTAAAGTGATTTTCATGCTTCCAGGGGCTCGGGAAGTTAATTAAATACCATTTGGAGGCATTTAATGTTCGAGCAAAAACGGCTGATTTTCGACAAAAGAGATAACACCCCCCCATTACGTCATGCTTCAGAAATGTGGAAAATGGTCCGTTTTCAAATGTTTTATTTTTGAACGTCAGTTCACATTTGTAGGTGGATCATCAGTGTTAGAGCTAAAATTAGCATGTTTAAAGTGATTTTCATGCTTCCAGGGGCCCAAAACACAAGATTTATGGAATGGTTAAAAGTGCATAAAAATGGCCAATTTACTCACTCTGAGTTCTCAAAAAGGGTTTCTTCACCCAGGGAAGTTAATTAAATACCATTTGGAGGCATTTAATGTTCGAGCAAAAACGGCTGATTTT